>NC_140175.1:100284474-100286564 GCF_963971535.1 Notolepis coatsorum
TCTGTCTCTCCTACTGTCTCTCTTCTGTCTCTCATCCTACTGTCTCTTCTACTGTCTCTCCTACTGTCTCTCCTCTGTCTCTCCTACTGTCTCTCATCTGTCTCTCCTACTGTCTCTCTTCTGTCTCTCATCCTACTGTCTCTCCTACTGTCTCTCCTCTGTCTCTCCTCCTGTCTCTCCTACTGTCTCTCCTACTGTCTCTCCTCTGTCTCTCCTACTGTCTCTCCTCTGTCTCTCCTACCGTCTCTCCTACTGTCTCTCCTCTGTCTCTCCTCTGTCTCTCCTCCTGTCTCTCCTACTGTCTCTCCTACTGTCTCTCCTCCTGTCTCTCCTACTGTCTCTCCTCCTGTCTCTCCTACTGTCTCTCCTACTGTCTCTCCTACTGTCTATCCTCTGTCTCTCCTCTGTCTCTCCTACCGTCTCTCCTACTGTCTCTCCTACTGTCTCTCCTACTGTCTCTCCTACTGTCTCTCATACTGTCTCTCCTATGTCTCTCCTACTGTCTCTCCTACTGTCTATCATACTGTCTCTCCTACTGTCTCTCATACTGTCTCTCATACTGTCTCTCCTACTGTCTCTCCTACTGTCTCATCCTCCTGTCTCTCCTCCTGTCTCTCCTACTGTCTCTCCTACTGTCTCTCCTACTGTCTCTCCTCTGTCTCTCCTCTGTCTCTCCTCTGTCTCTCCTCCTGTCTATCCTACTGTCTCTCCTACTGTCTCTCCTACTGTCTCTCCTCTGTCTCTCCTACTGTCTCTCCTACTGTCTCTCGTCTGTCTCTCCTACTGTCTTTCATACTGTCTCTCCTCTGTCTCTCCTCTGTCTCTCCTCTGTCTCTCCTCTGTCTCTCCTACTGTCTTTCATACTGTCTCTCCTCTGTCTCTCATACTGTCTCTCCTCTGTCTCTCCTACTGTCTCTCCTCTGTCTCCCCCACTGTCTCTCCTACTGTCTCTCCTCTGTCTCTCCTCTGTCTCTCCTCTGTCTCTCCTACTGTCTCTCCTCTGTCTCTCCTCTGTCTCTCCTACTGTCTCTCCTACTGTCTCTCCTACTGTCTCTCCTACGTCTCCTCTGTCTCTCCTCTGTCTCTCCTACTGTCTCTCCTCTGTCTCTCCTCTGTCTCTCCTACTGTCTCTCCTACTGTCTCTCCTACTGTCTCTCCTACTGTCTCTCCTACTGTCTCTCCTCTGTCTCTCCTACTGTCTCTCCTCTGTCTCTCCTACTGTCTCTCCTACTGTCTCTCCTCTGTCTCTCCTCTGTATCTCCTCTGTCTCTCCTACTGTCTCTCCTCTGTCTCTCCTCTGTCTCTCCTACTGTCTCTCCTACTGTCTCTCCTCTGTCTCTCCTACTCTCTCTCCTCTGTCTCTCCTCTGTCTCTCCTACTGTCTCTCCTACTGTCTCTCCTCTGTCTCTCCTACTGTCTCTCCTCTGTCTCTCCTACTGTCTCTCCTCTGTCTCTCCTACTGTCTCTCCTCTGTCTCTCCTACTGTCTCTCCTCTGTCTCTCCTACTGTCTCTCCTCTGTCTCTCCTACTGTCTCTCCTACTGTCTCTCCTCTGTCTCTCCTGCTGTCTCTCCTCTGTCTCTCCTACTGTCTCTCCTACTGTCTCTCCTAATGTCTCTCCTACTGTCTCTCCTCTGTCTCTCCTACTGTCTCTCCTACTGTCTCTCCTAATGTCTCTCCTACTGTCTCTCCTACTGTCTCTCCTCTGTCTCTCCTCTGTCTCTCCTACTGTCTCTCCTACTGTCTCTCATACTGTCTCTCCTCTGTATCTCCTCTGTCTCTCCTACTGTCTCTCCTCTGTCTCTCCTACTGTCTCTCCTCTGTCTCTCCTACTGTTGCTTCTACTCTCTCTCCTCTGTCTCTCCTCTGTATCTTCTACTGTCTCTCCTCTGTTTCTCCTACTGTCTCTCCTACTGTCTCTCCTCTGTCTCTCCTACTGTTGCTTCTACTCTCTCTCCTCTGTCTCTCCTCTGTCTCTTCTACTGTCTCTCCTACTGTCTCTCCTACTGTCTCTCCTCTGTCTCTCCTCTGTACTGCCGTCCTTTTATTTTTACCATCCCATCTGAGTTTTACCTTCTCCTCCTCCCCCTC
>NC_140175.1:100289264-100321764 GCF_963971535.1 Notolepis coatsorum
CCTGACTGGCAGACATAGGGGCCCCCCAGGGCTGTGTTCTGAGTCCCCTCCTCTACTCCCTGTACACACACGACTGTGTGGCTCAGCGGAGTAGCAATACAATCGTCAAATTTGCTGACGACACAGTGGTGGTGGGCCTGATCTCTGCCAACGACGAGAGGGCCTACCTGGAAGAGGTCAAGGTCCTGGCGGGATGGTGCCAGGAAAACAGCCTCTCCCTGAACGTCAGCAAAACAAAGGAGATGATTGTGGACTTCAGGAGGTCGGGGGTCAAGGACTACAGCCCCCTCAGCATCGACGGGGCACCGGTTGAGAGAGTCAACAGCTTCAAGTACCTCGGAGCCCACATATCCGAGGACTTGACATGGACCATACACATTAACAGTGTGGTGAAGAAGGCACGACAACGCCTCTACTTCCTCAGGCGCCTAAGGAAGTTCCAAGTCAGCCAGAAGATCCTTAAGAACTTCTACTCATGTACAATAGAGAGCATCTTGACCGGCAACATCACCTCCTGGTTTGGGAATAGCACTGCAAAAGACCAAAGCAGACTACAAAGAGTGACACGTTCAGCCGAACGCACAATTGGAGGGGGGCTCCCCACCCTCCAGAACATTTACTACAAGCGTTGCAAGGGGAAGGCTAAGAGAATTATTAAGGACTCGAGCCACCCGAACAACTGCCTCTTTGAACTGCTGCCGTCAGGCAAGCGATACAGGAGTCTCAAGGCGAGCACAGAAAGACTCAGAAGTAGCTTCTATCCCCAGGCCATCAGGCTGCTAAACGAACAATGAATGAACACTACACAACAACAACCACCAAACACACATAGCACACACATCCACACGCACACACTCACTTTAAACAAACACACTGTAGCACCCACTACACACACTTTATAGCACACACCCACTTTAAACAAACACACTGTAGCACCCACTCCCCACACTTTATATTTATGGATGAAGGATTGCACTACAACTCGTACACCTTACTGTAAATTGTACCTAAAATTGTACCTCATCCCATTTCTGCTTTGCACTAGATAGTACTGTACATTAGTACACTGCATAGTATTGTGTATTGTATATTATATGGTAACTCAGAACATTGTACATATGTCTATACCGAACAACTGTGACCTCATTTTCTTCTTCTAAATTCATGCTATATTATGTTATTATGTTATTTGATACTATCTTGTCTAGCACAGTCTCTGGAGCGTAACAGTAAGAAGCATTTTGTATGAAAGTATTCTGTACTTCTGTATGACAACTATTAAAGAACTTGAACTTGAACTTGTATACAGTAGTCAGCTGCTAGTTAGCATTCTAGCTAGATAGCGGGCTGCTTGCTAGCTAACGTTAGCCCTGTGTGTGTGTGTGTGTGTGTGTGTGTGTGGGGCGTGTGTGAAAAAACGTTACACAGCAGTAATAGCTAACAGTTGAGCAGTTGATTTGATTGTGAGTGTGTATCGTTCGCTCAAAGCAGCCCGCCCCATGTTAGCTAGGTGTATCTGTTATATTGACGAGGCTTGACAACCGAGAGTTCAGAGTTAACTTCACATTTATTGGCTGTGTGTCTACATGTCGCTTCATGCATCGGGCTCCAGGTTACAACTCTGTGTTTCTTGACTTCCTAGTGTGACATCACTCAACTACGCCAACCAAGAGGCTCAAACTCAACCCGAATACATCACAGTGTCTTCTGTAATATGACTATGCTGCCACCGAAAATTTTCAGTTTGGAATAAATATGGCTGAATGAACACACTTGTATTCCTTACAGTATCCATGAAATTGGACACTTTGACTCCCTTAGATATATCAGATGATTTCTGTACTTTTCACTACCTGTTGTATTACTTCATGAACTATCCTATCAGTCCTTAAAATAATAGAGTTGCAAATATCCATAATATTCTACAAGACATCATTAACACTAACAATATAAATATTTTTTTTTATCATAATGATTCTTGGGAGCCTTTTGACTAAATCTATTTATTTTCTGAGACTGAGATTTGATGCTCGCTCTCTCATTCAACACTCTCTCACACACACACACACACGCACACACACACATCATCTGTCTCTCCTTGGAAAGTGTATTTAATAGTCAGACCGTCTCCGTTACAAGAGGCATGAGAGTGACCAAAAGTTTACAGCTCCAAAAGAAAGATCAATTAACCCCTTCACCAACACACTACCAAAGGGTTAACCCTTTCACTGCGACAATACAGAAGGTTAACCATGTCACTGCCACATGACAAAGGGTTAACCCGTTTACAACCACACTACAGACGGTTAACCCTTTCACTGCCACACTACATATGGTTAACCGTATGTAGTGTGGTAGTGAAAGGGTTAACCTTCTGTAGTGTGGTAGTGAAAGGGTTAAATAAAATTCCTAAAACATGACTGTCCCCCGAGGGACAATTACTCAGACTGACAGGAGTCAAAACGCCGGTGCGATGGTATAATTTTCCAAATGGTATAGGTTCACCGTGGCATGTCTACATGACTCAGGCTTTTATCTATTTCTTTGATGTCTCCCATCGTTAACTATTAGAATGTTGACTTTTAAAATAATAAATATAATATATAAAAAATTATAATTCCATGTCATGATGTTCCCTAAAATAAAAAAAATATCCAAAAATGATAACTGTGATTTGAATATCCGAATTACCCTGTATGTTGCCCTGTCTGTTGCCCTGCACTCTGTCTGTTGCCCTGCGCTGTCTGTTGCCCTGTCTGTCTGTTGTCCTGTATGTTGTTCTGCTATGTCTGTTGTCCTGTATGTTGTCCTGTCTGTCTGTTGTCCTGTCTGTTGTTCTGCTATGTCTGTTGTCCTGTATGTTGTCCTGTCTGTCTGTTGTCCTGTATGTTGTCCTGTATGTATGTTGTCCTGTCTGTTGTCCTGTCTGTCTGTTGTCCTGTCTGTTGTTCTGCTATGTCTGTTGTCCTGTATGTTGTCCTGTCTGTCTGTTGTCCTGTCTGTTGTCCTGTATGTATGTTGTCCTGTATGTTGTCCTGTCTGTCTGTTGTCCTGTATGTTGTCCTGTCTGTCTGTTGTCCTGTCTGTTGTCCTGTCTGTCTGTTGTCCTGTATGTTGTCCTGTCTGTCTGTTGTTCTGTCTGTTGTCCTGGCTGTTGCCCTGCGCTGTCTGTTGCCCTGTATGTCTGTTGTTCTGCTCTGTCTGTTGTTCTGTCTGTCTGTTGTTCTGCTCTGTATGTTGTCCTGTATGTCTGTTGTACTGCTCTGTCTGTTGTTCTGCTCTGTCTGTTGTTCTGTCTGTCTGTTGTCCTGTATGTCTGTTGTTCTGCTCTGTCTGTTGTCCTGTATGTCTGTTGTTCTGTCTGTTGTCCTGTCTGTCTATTGTTCTGCTCTGTCTGTTGCCCTGTATGTCTGTTGTTCTGCTCTGTCTGTTGCCCTGTATGTCTGTTGTTCTGCTCTGTCTGTTGTTCTGCTCTGTCTGTTGTTCTGCTCTGTATGTTGTTCTGCTCTGTCTGTTGTTCTGCTCTGTCTGTTGTCCTGTATGTCTGTTGTTCTGTCTGTTGTCCTGTCTGTCTGTTGTTCTGCTCTGTCTGTTGTTCTGTATGTCTGTTGTTCTGTCTGTTGTCCTGTCTGTCTGTTGTTCTGCTCTGTATGTTGCCCTGTATGTCTGTTGTTCTGCTCTGTCTGTTGTTCTGTCTGTCTGTTGTTCTGCTCTGTCTGTTGTCCTGTATGTCTGTTGTTCTGTCTGTTGTCCTGTCTGTCTGTTGTTCTGCTCTGTCTGTTGCCCTGTATGTCTGTTGTTCTGCTCTGTCTGTTGTTCTGCTCTGTCTGTTGTTCTGCTCTGTCTGTTGTCCTGTATGTCTGTTGTTCTGTCTGTTGTCCTGTCTGTCTGTTGTTCTGTCTGTCTGTTGTTCTGCTCTGTCTGTTGTCCTGTATGTCTGTTGTTCTGCTCTGTCTGTTGTCCTGTCTGTTGCCATGTATGTCTGTTGTTCTGCTCTGTCTGTTGTTCTGTATGTCTGTTGTTCTGTCTGTTGTCCTGTCTGTCTGTTGTTCTGCTCTGTCTGTTGCCCTGTATGTCTGTTGTTCTGTCTGTTGTCCTGTCTGTCTGTTGTCCTGTCTGTCTGTTGTTCTGCTCTGTCTGTTGTCCTGTATGTTGCCCTGTCTGTCTGTTGTTCTGCTCTGTCTGTTGTTCTGTATGTCTGTTGTTCTGTCTGTTGTCCTGTCTGTCTGTTGTTCTGCTCTGTCTGTTGCCCTGTATGTCTGTTGTTCTGCTCTGTCTGTTGTTCTGTCTGTCTGTTGTTCTGCTCTGTCTGTTGTCCTGTATGTCTGTTGTTCTGTATGTCTGTTGTTCTGTCTGTTGTCCTGTCTGTCTGTTGTTCTGCTCTGTCTGTTGTCCTGTATGTCTGTTGTTCTGTCTGTTGTCCTGTCTGTCTGTTGTTCTGCTCTGTCTGTTGTTCTGCTCTGTCTGTTGTCCTGTATGTCTGTTGTTCTGTCTGTTGTCCTGTATGTCTGTTGTTCTGCTCTGTCTGTTGTCCTGTATGTCTGTTGTTCTGTCTGTTGTCCTGTCTGTCTGTTGTTCTGCTCTGTCTGTTGTTCTGCTCTGTCTGTTGTTCTGCTCTGTCTGTTGTCCTGTATGTCTGTTGTTCTGTCTGTTGTCCTGTATGTCTGTTGTTCTGCTCTGTCTGTTGCCCTGTATGTCTGTTGTTCTGCTCTGTCTGTTGTTCTGCTCTGTCTGTTGTCCTGTATGTCTGTTGTTCTGCTCTGTCTGTTGTTCTGTCTGTCTGTTGTTCTGCTCTGTCTGTTGTCCTGTATGTCTGTTGTTCTGCTCTGTATGTTGTCCTGTATGTCTGTTGTTCTGTCTGTTGTCCTGTCTGTCTGTTGTTCTGCTCTGTCTGTTGCCCTGTATGTCTGTTGTTCTGCTCTGTCTGTTGTTCTGCTCTGTCTGTTGTTCTGCTCTGTCTGTTGTCCTGTATGTCTGTTGTTCTGTCTGTTGTCCTGTCTGTCTGTTGTTCTGCTCTGTATGTTGCCCTGTATGTCTGTTGTTCTGCTCTGTCTGTTGTTCTGTCTGTCTGTTGTTCTGCTCTGTCTGTTGTCCTGTATGTCTGTTGTTCTGCTCTGTCTGTTGTCCTGTATGTCTGTTGTTCTGTCTGTTGTCCTGTCTGTCTGTTGTTCTGCTCTGTCTGTTGCCCTGTATGTCTGTTGTTCTGCTCTGTCTGTTGTTCTGCTCTGTCTGTTGTCCTGTATGTCTGTTGTTCTGTCTGTTGTCCTGTCTGTCTGTTGTTCTGTCTGTCTGTTGTTCTGCTCTGTCTGTTGTCCTGTATGTCTGTTGTTCTGCTCTGTCTGTTGTCCTGTCTGTTGCCATGTCTGTCTGTTGTTCTGCTCTGTCTGTTGTTCTGTATGTCTGTTGTTCTGTCTGTTGTCCTGTCTGTCTGTTGTTCTGCTCTGTCTGTTGCCCTGTATGTCTGTTGTTCTGTCTGTTGTCCTGTCTGTCTGTTGTCCTGTCTGTCTGTTGTTCTGCTCTGTCTGTTGTCCTGTCTGTTGCCATGTCTGTCTGTTGTTCTGCTCTGTCTGTTGTTCTGTATGTCTGTTGTTCTGTCTGTTGTCCTGTCTGTCTGTTGTTCTGCTCTGTCTGTTGCCCTGTATGTCTGTTGTTCTGTCTGTTGTCATGTCTGTCTGTTGCCATGTCTGTCTGTTGTTCTGCTCTGTCTGTTGTTCTGTATGTCTGTTGTTCTGTCTGTTGCCCTGTATGTCTGTTGTTCTGCTCTGTCTGTTGTCCTGTATGTCTGTTGTTCTGTATGTCTGTTGTTCTGTCTGTTGTCCTGTCTGTCTGTTGTTCTGCTCTGTCTGTTGTCCTGTATGTCTGTTGTTCTGTCTGTTGTCCTGTATGTCTGTTGTTCTGCTCTGTCTGTTGTCCTGTATGTCTGTTGTTCTGTCTGTTGTCCTGTCTGTCTGTTGTTCTGCTCTGTCTGTTGTTCTGCTCTGTCTGTTGTCCTGTATGTCTGTTGTTCTGTCTGTTGTCCTGTATGTCTGTTGTTCTGCTCTGTATGTTGCCCTGTATGTCTGTTGTTCTGCTCTGTCTGTTGTTCTGCTCTGTCTGTTGTCCTGTATGTCTGTTGTTCTGCTCTGTCTGTTGTTCTGTCTGTCTGTTGTTCTGCTCTGTCTGTTGTCCTGTATGTCTGTTGTTCTGTCTGTTGTCCTGTCTGTCTGTTGTTCTGCTCTGTCTGTTGCCCTGTATGTCTGTTGTTCTGCTCTGTCTGTTGTTCTGCTCTGTCTGTTGTTCTGCTCTGTCTGTTGTCCTGTATGTCTGTTGTTCTGTCTGTTGTCCTGTCTGTCTGTTGTTCTGCTCTGTATGTTGCCCTGTATGTCTGTTGTTCTGCTCTGTCTGTTGTTCTGTCTGTCTGTTGTTCTGCTCTGTCTGTTGTCATGTATGTCTGTTGTTCTGCTCTGTCTGTTGTCCTGTATGTCTGTTGTTCTGTCTGTTGTCCTGTCTGTCTGTTGTTCTGCTCTGTCTGTTGCCCTGTATGTCTGTTGTTCTGCTCTGTCTGTTGTTCTGCTCTGTCTGTTGTTCTGCTCTGTCTGTTGTCCTGTATGTCTGTTGTTCTGTCTGTTGTCCTGTCTGTCTGTTGTTCTGTCTGTCTGTTGTTCTGCTCTGTCTGTTGTCCTGTATGTCTGTTGTTCTGCTCTGTCTGTTGTTCTGTCTGTTGCCATGTCTGTCTGTTGTTCTGCTCTGTCTGTTGTTCTGTATGTATGTTGTTCTGTCTGTTGTCCTGTCTGTCTGTTGTTCTGCTCTGTCTGTTGCCCTGTATGTCTGTTGTTCTGTCTGTTGTCCTGTCTGTCTGTTGTCCTGTCTGTCTGTTGTTCTGCTCTGTCTGTTGTCCTGTATGTTGCCATGTATGTCTGTTGTTCTGCTCTGTCTGTTGTCCTGTATGTCTGTTGTTCTGTCTGTTGTCCTGTCTGTCTGTTGTTCTGCTCTGTCTGTTGTTCTGCTCTGTCTGTTGCCCTGTATGTCTGTTGTTCTGCTCTGTCTGTTGTTCTGTCTGTCTGTTGTTCTGTCTGTCTGTTGCCCTGTATGTCTGTTGTTCTGCTCTGTCTGTTGTTCTGTCTGTCTGTTGTTCTGCTCTGTCTGTTGTCATGTATGTCTGTTGTTCTGTATGTCTGTTGTTCTGTCTGTTGTCCTGTATGTCTGTTGTTCTGTCTGTTGTCCTGTCTGTCTGTTGTTCTACTCTGTCTGTTGTTCTGCTCTGTCTGTTGTCCTGTATGTCTGTTGTTCTGTCTGTTGTCCTGTATGTCTGTTGTTCTGCTCTGTCTGTTGTCCTGTATGTCTGTTGTTCTGTCTGTTGTCCTGTCTGTCTGTTGTTCTGCTCTGTCTGTTGTTCTGCTCTGTCTGTTGTCCTGTATGTCTGTTGTTCTGTCTGTTGTCCTGTATGTCTGTTGTTCTGCTCTGTCTGTTGCCCTGTATGTCTGTTGTGCTGCTCTGTCTGTTGTTCTGCTCTGTCTGTTGCCCTGTCTGTCTGTTGTTCTGCTCTGTCTGTTGTCCTGTCTGTCTGTTGTTCTGCTCTGTCTGTTGTCCTGTATGTCTGTTGTTCTGCTCTGTCTGTTGTCCTGTATGTTGCCCTGCACTGTCTGTTGTTCTGCTCTGTCTGTTGTCCTGTATGTTGTCCTGTATGTTGCCCTGCACACTGTCTGTTGTCCTGTCTGTTGTCATGTATGTTGCCCTGCACACTGTCTGTTGTCCTGTCTGTTGTCCTGTATGTTGCCCTGCACACTGTCTGTTGTCCTGTCTGTTGTCCTGTCTGTTGTCCTGTCTGTTGTCATGTCTGTTGTCCTGTCTGTTGTCCTGTCTGTTGTCCTGTCTGTTGTCCTGTCTGTTGTCCTGTCTGTTGTCCTGTCTGTTGTCCTGTCTGTTGTCCTGTCTGTTGCCCTGCGCTGTGGAGGCAGGGAGAACAGGTGAGGAGATGCAATAATCAAGTGTAAACAAATGAACATGAACAGAATCAATATACAGGATTTTCAGGATTTAGACAAACAGAGATGTTGCCTGCATTTATCGTGTTGTTACCTGATGTGCATTTTATTATGTTTTATTATGTTTTCAAATGTTGCAATAATCAGAATATCTATGCTACATTTATGTCACATGAATGTATAAATTAGTTAGATCATTATATAAAATAAATGAAAAAAGGTATCTTTGCATTTTTTAAAATTGTATTCAAAACACATACAGAACATCATTTTTATAATTCAGAAATATGTTCCCACATGTTTTTGGAATCGGGGGGAAAAAGGAAGATGTTATCCAAAATGTTTTCCAAAAAGTGTTAGGAACCGGTTACAGGTATAGGCTCAAATGCACAACACGGGAGACAGAGGAAAGTTCAACCCCGAAGGGCATTTAATAATACGTTGCAAAAAGTGAACGCACTCCAGTGCAGTGTGCATGTGTGTGTCTTGAGCCTGGCGGGTGGGTATCCGTGACCGACGGGGGAAGCAGGGGGGGGAAGCCAGAAGTCATAGTGTGGATGGTGACTATGATCATGGCAGATTTTAAATCTTTATCTAAGACCTTTTGAATGCCAAAATTATTATGACTTTGTGTATATTCTTTTATTGACACCTGCAAATACCTACTGTATAGGCAATTGTTCAATTGAATAGTAGCATAGTATTTTTTATATTTATATTTGAATGAAGGCCATATACATTCTCATTGTGGATATTCAGAATATGAATAAATGATGAATATATCATCGCCCGGTGTTAAATACAGATTTGACGTTTGTAAAAACATTACAGTCATACAAGATAGGGGAGAACAAAGCCCACTTGTCAACTATAATCATGTAATCATCTAATCAGGGCTATAATCATGTATATAATCATCTAATCAGGGCTATAATCATGTATATAATCATCTAAGATAAGATAAGATAAGATATTCCTTTATTGATCCCCTTGGGGAAATTCAGGCATCATAGCAGCATGGGGGGAGGGGGGGGGGGGGTACAGGTAGTAAAACAACACAGTATACAGGTAGTAAAAAACAACACAGGCAGTGTAAACAATTTGATCAATATGGTCAACATAATTTACTATCTGACTCGCTGAGGAATATTCACATTATTCACAGTGTCACATAAGGTGCAGTATGCATGAGGTAGTGTTATAATTTACTATCTACTGAGTATACATTATTCACAGTATCACGGTATCCACTGAAATATACATTATTCACAGTATCACAGTATCACAGTATCCACATAGGGTGCAGTAAGCCTAAGGTAGTGTAGGTTGTCCTCCTTGGGTTCCTATAAGTCCCAGGTCAATGTCTGGTAGCAGTCGCTGTCGCTGCCCCCTGTGGAGCCTGGAGGCTGCTAGTCGCTGCCCACTGTTGTGGAGCCTGATGGCCGCTGGTATGAAGGACTGTCCGAGGCGGTTAGTTGAGTGTCGGGGGGGAATGAGTCTGTGGCTGAACGAGCTTCTCATCTTGACTAGCTCATCGTAGAGGGGGTGGTAGGGGTTCTCCATGATGGCAGCCAGCTTCCTTATCATCCCCCTCTCTACCATCACCTCAAGTCTAGGTAGCTCGACTCCCACCACGGAGCTAGCCTTCCTCACCAGCTTGTTGAGCTTGTTGGTGTCCCTTGAGTTGATGTAGCCTCCCCAGCATGCCACAGCATAGAAGAGGATGCTGGCCACAACAGACTGGTAAAAAGACTGCAGCAGTTTGTTGCACACATTGAAGGACCTGAGTCTCCTCAGGAAGAACAGCCAGAGCAGGGCTCTAATCATGTATATAATCATCTAATCAGGGCTATAATCATGTGGTCTGATTATACACATAACTCTCGATAAGGTCATCGATAAGTGAGCTCACATTAAGCAAAATACGCATGTATGTCTATTAATACAACATTTAGAGGATTTAGCAAAGGCCCTTAAATCACCTACTCCATGATGAATTGTAGGGGTGTAACGGTACACATAAGCCACGGTCCGGTACGTACCTTGGTTTTGGGGTCACGGTTCAGTACGAGTTCGGTACAACAGGAAAAAATATTTATAATAATTATTAGATATTTATTATAATTATAATTATTATTAAATATAATGATATTTAATTTTTTTTTATTTTCCATTTTTCAAACATGAAACATCACAACTCACAACACAATAATAACAATAATACATAAAAGACATCCAAAACATAAACTAACCAAAATGATCAGACAATAAATTAGACAGAATATACATTTGCCTACATATCTAGTTCAAATAAGCTGTCACAAAGTATAAGGCTTCCTGAGCCCCCTCCATCCCCAGGCCCGGCAGCTGCGAACCCCAACCCCGAAGGACCCGGAGTCCGGCGCCCCCACGGGCCAAAGCACCACGCCACTTTAATGCTTCAACCCGCAGAGACCCCCCAACCACGGCCCCCCCCAGTCAGAGCCCACGGCCACCAGACCCACAGCCAAAGGGGGTCCCGAAAATATACATCATTAAAATTACAAGAGAAGAGAAAAAATTATAATAACAATAATAATAACAAAAAATAAATAAAAAATACAAGTGGACAATGGCACTCGCTCACCCTGCTCCCCCCCCCCCCCCCCCCACACTCACCCCCAGACCTCAACGTGGGTTGAATACATTATATACAATAGATTATCTAGCAAATGAACGTTATATGCGCTCTTTAAGCTTTGTAACCGCTGCCAACCAGATAGCAATATTGGCTTCGTTAACCCCTAAAGCTCGTGCAGTGGATATCTCCAGATATAACACATCAAGATAGGTGAGAATCCATACCTTCGGACATAACTTATCTGGTTGTATCCAGCGTGAAGCAATCAGCTTTTTGGCAGCCGTAAGGCCGGCCAAAATGAGTCTCTTTACATGTACCGACGTCGGCAATTGAGAAACATCATTTAACAATAATACAGAAGGCAAGGTTGGTATGGTCAAAGCGAAAATCTCTGATAGCTGAGAGGTAACGTTTTCCCAGAAGACCTCAACAGGAGGGCATTCCCAGTACATATGCATATATGTTCCAATGGCACCGTTTGGACACAAGGTACATGTACATCGAGAGTCAGGTCTGAGGCCCATTAGGTTCAATCGCCTGGGGGTCAAATAAGTCCTATGAACAAAATTTAGATGAATCTGTTGGTGATCTGGCGGAGAAAAAGAGGATAAAAAAAATTATACTATAAGTTTCAGTTTCACTTCTAGAGTAGATTTAACTTCACGTGAATACAATTCTGCACACAAAAAGAAGGTCTGCGTGTGTTAGTGGTTAACGTATAACGTTGCATTCATTCGGTACACAGCGTGTACTGAACCGAAGGACACGTGTATACCGTTACACCCCTAATGAATTGGTATCGACTTCTAGCAAAGAGACAGGTTGGAAAGCCTAAAATTAGATGAGCTCACTGTCCCACATTGAGTAGCCTTTTGGGACTTTAATGACCTGCTGAGATCAGAGCTGATTATAATCCCATGTGAATCATCCCATGAGTCTATCATTTGTAAGGTACAACTTTTTAGTGCAAATTATCTTCTGAATTATGGTGGAGACAGGTCTCCTGATAACATTAATCCAATGTGAATGCACACATCCCAGTCATTTCAGGCACAAAACTGGCTTCACTAATTAAAATCACAAACAATAGCTAAAAATATCCATTGATAATCTCACTGTTAATTATCTCCACCAGACGGAAGCCTGGGGAGATCATGTGTGCGTTGCGTGTGTGTGAATGAGTCTGTCCGTCTGTCTTTCTGTCTGCAGCTAATCTTGCAAACTACTAGGCCTGTCCCCAACTAAGGATTTGTATAGTCGACTTTGATTTGCCCCCCCCCCCCCCCCCCCCCCCCCCCCCCAATAAAAAGAAGAAAGTATTTGTTGGGCCGTGTGGGGGGTGCGTCTGAAGGAGTCGAGTGAAGGCTTCTTGTCCTCTTGCAATCGGTCCACTGATGGATACATCTTGATATTAGTCTAGTGTGTTCATTAGATTGGTGAAATCCTCTTTCAGTGCCTCTGTGCCCATTTTCTTAGGCAGTTAGCCTCTCTGGTATGCGCACCATATGTGTTAGCCACGCTTCTAGGCCTCTTTGCTCTTTTTTCCCTTTGCATTCGACTAAGAGGTTGGCAGTCGACTACGGCTCATTTCGATCCATTAGTCGACTATTCGACTAGTCGAGGTCATCCCTACAAACTACAGCGCAGATTTGAGTGAGAGGTTGTTCATAGGCTGACAGCAATCCAGGGACCTGGATTCTGGAATATATTTCAGACCGGTGAATAACAAGTACTCTATTTGAATTAATTTCCATCATTGTCCATTGATAAATATTCAGTATGAAGTTACACCTTTTGAATGCAAGATGGTGATACTTTGCTGACAATCAGCTTTCTGGCACCATGCCATAGTGAACCTATTGTCGTCAATAATATACCTATGTATTCAAAAGGTGTATTAATTAATATCCATCATGGTCCATTGAAATAAGCCCCACCCACTTTCATATTGTATGAACCATTCGACGTTGAGACTTATGGGAGGTGTCCATCACCTTAAAGTTTTAAAAGTTTATTCCATGATCAGCATGAAGAGGTAAGCTTCCATTAGCAATATCTCCACAAAGCTTCTGAACATAAATGATGTTTTATGTTAAATGTCCACCTTGCAGACTAAATAGAAATAAAGAAAGAAACAGTTCTCCATCGCTCCCTCTCTGCACATGGTCTGAGCAAATAGTTTGTGACTTTTGATGATGTCATCCCCTTGAGACAACTATGACCAATAGACCACTGCACTTCCGCGTTACGTTGAGCTCATGGAGGAGAGAGTGGGGGAAGGAAATTAATGAATGTGGATGAGAGCCTCAACATTAAGTGGTTGTAGCTACGGCTGTGGGGGTGCTGGAGACATGATCCAATAGACTGTTATACGCATGAGTCTCCTGAACACGGCGCGACCAATCCCGAATCGATCGGCACTTTCTCGGCCGAGCTATAGTCGCTTTTTTGCACCTACTCCCGAACTACACATGCACAGATTGATGAACCTAGACTCCGTGGGCAATCTGCGCCAGCGTAGTTCGGGAGTAGGTGCGGAAAAATTACTAAGTAGTCATTACACATGACCAGAGAAATGTCCGGTTTCTTTGAAGCCCTGTAGCTCAGAAATGAGTAGTGTGTTATAAGCATGATTCATAAGACATACTGTAGATTGAAAAGTATCTGCCTGATTTGGACAAGTGATGGCTTATTTTGAAGGTATGAACCTGTACTTTCATATTATGTAAAATTATATTGAAAAAAAACCCTAAAGGGCCCATAATCGGGGGGGGGGGGGGTCACAATCACAAAAATGCCCAGACCTTAGAGCAGGGGTGGGCAATTATTTTTCCCAGGGGGCCGAATGAGCAACTGAAAATATGTTGGAGGGCCGGGCCAAAATTCCAAACTCAATTATGCATAATATACATTTTATTTCTATATAAAAAGCAGTAAATGGCAATTAAAAGGTGAGGTTAGCTTTCAAAAATATCATTTATTCAAATAGAATTTATTTCCAAAATGATAAACAAAATGTGAAACATTAATAACAAAGGGCATTTTGAGTTTCATATACTATTGAAACAAGGATTTTCTTAGCTTTCTAAAGACATCACATCATCTTATAGCCAAAATAAACAAGACATGTCACTGAACTGTGTAAAGAAAAGTGTCCCAGTTTTGTAGCCTTTTTTACTTTACATGCCTATATTAACACTTTAATCGCCAAGGATGCCTTAACTCATCATTCCCCGCCATGCTAATTCTGCCAATGACGCCGTAACACGTCATTGAGATCAATATTTCAAAATGATCTTTTCAAAAAGATCATATTTCTCCCGCAGAGACTTGAGATCTACTGTTGATACCCTCTCAACTCTCCAACGGTTCAAGAGCGCCATCTGGTGGCGGATCGCCCAAACCGGAAACTGGAAAACGGAAACTGGTGCTCATCCAAATTCAGTCCGATCACTTGCTATAGGTCCCGGGACTCGAGCTAGACACAATGGATAGCGATCCGTTACCAATAACTCAATAAACAACATGATTTGGACGTATATACTATTATACAACCTGGAGATGGATCGCATATTTCAACATCCCATAATAGGAATATTTTTGCTCCACGCTCATCGCCCAACGGCCCGAGGAGACTGGGGTAAGTTTCAGCGTTTTTTTTTACCGTGTTCGATACAAACTGCTCTAATGATCATATCACCCACACTAGATGAATCATCTAACGTTGGCCACGGAATTATAAACGACCCCCCCCCATCCGGTCAACATCAGATGATAAGTAGTAACTTCTAGAAGCACGTCCATTTGAAATTTTTTATCTTGCGCCGATCGCTATCAAACTGTATTTGATCATCAATATAATGCATTTAGGGCTATAAATCACGTTCTGCAGAATGCTGCAGAAAACGATAAAAACATATTTATGCTTTAGACCGTATTTTAGTATGAATATGTGAATGAAAAAGTATAACGTTCCTGAACGATAGATTATTGACGTTGAATGGGCCATAGTAATGTCAATTTAGCAATACAATTTAAAAAGTTATAGCCCTGCAAAGAAGGGGAACTTCTCCATAGACAAATAGAGCTGGCAGAGGATGGTATAAGGATGTACATAAGCCTGACAAAGAAAGTGTTAAACATTTAATGTTTTCAGAACTGTGCAAAAAAAAGAAAAAAAAATATCAAGTGTCCCATTTCACTTGTTATATTTCCACATTTTAGTGTTATTCAGTTTTTTTTTCATGCAGTGTGAGAAATCCAGTCTCTGTTGAGCATTAACAAGTCCATCAAAGTCAGGTTGCATGTCTGAGGTGGAGATGCGAAGCACAGCTGCCAGATGTTCATCAGTGAGAGAGGATCTGTACCTGGACTTGGTAAACGTCATGACTGAGAATGTCTGTTCACATATGTAGGTGGATCCAAAGAGAACCAACATCTTCTGAGCATGTCTCCTCATGTTTGGAAAGTTCTCCTCCTTGAGAGCAGAGTAGAACTCTAGCAGTGATGCTGACTTAAAGTGCTCTTTCAGTAGTGAATCAGACTGCAGTTCAATGAGTTCAAGCTGAACAACTATCAACACTGCAGGTAAAGGGAGAGGAAACCAGCTGCATTTCATCCTCAACCTTTTTGAAATCTTGAAAACGCCTTGAAAATTCATCATGCAGTGCTCCTAACATGGATGAGTACCTGTGCCGGTGATCAGTTGATGGTTTGACTTCTTTCAGGATTTTCATGTGTTTGAGATTGTTGCTGCCTAGTTGCCTTGAAATTAATAGCAACTTTGTCATGAAGGCTTTCACATGGCTATGCATTTCATGAGCAAAAATGCCCTTGCCCTGCAGTTGTGTGTTCAGTAGGGATGGGTACCGTTCACATTTGAACCGATACGGTACCGGTACCTGTGAATCGATACCGGTACCCAACGGTACCTTTTTTCTGTACTTTAGTCTCTAAAAATGTAATATACCTACTAGGGCTGCAACGATTAGTCGACATAATCGACGACGTCAATTATAAAAAATCGTCGACGAGGAATTGTTGTGTCGATTAGTCGTTTAAAAAAAAAATTTGCACTACCTATCTTTGTGAAAGTGGCTTCTCAGCTCTGGTCCAGCTGAAGACTTCTTAGCTTAACATAACAGGCCGACAGTAAGTTTGGGGGAACTAATGGGATAACTGGGGATGTTGTTTGCTCCTGACAAGAGTCTCAAAGTCTGGGGTGATGGTAGACAAAGCAACTCTGAGGTCATGCTCAATGTCCAATCTGTTACTCTGCTCTGTCTTCAGCTGGTCCAGAGCTGAGAAGCCACTTTCACAAAGATAGGTAGTGAAAAAAAATAAAAATAAAAAAAATAAAAATTATAAAAAAATATATAATTATTATTATTTTTTTATATAATTTTTTTTCGATTAGTCGACTAATCGAAAAAATAATCGACAGATTAGTCTACTACCAAAATAGTCATTAGTTGCAGCCCTACTACATACCTCAGTTGTGAAAAAAAAATCCAAACTTCAAATAACCACACGTTCGACCGTTTTCGGCTTGCCCCGACTGCTTTGTTGTTGAATCAAGTCAAATCCTAGGTAAGCGTATATTGTGCGTGTGAACGTTGACATGAAAAGAAAAAAGTTAAAAAAAAAATATATATATAATATATATTAAAAAATATATATATATATATTTTTTTTCTAATTATCATGTAATGTTTCGCGGGCCGGTCAGAATCATCCGTACAATGCCCAGGTCTGCCTTAGAGGGTTAAATAGCTGCCATGTCTGCAAGGGCCTTTACATCTGATTACATTACATTACATCTGAAGATTATTGCATTGCCAACGTACACTAGGCAATTGAAAGGAGTATTTTCGCATATCCCTCCTACACAAACACACTCACATTCCTCAGAAGGGGTCCGACAAGGGTCGCCTGCAGTGTAGCAGTGTGGGGGTTCAATGCCTTGCTCAAGGGCACTTAGGCAGGATGGTGGGCACTGTAGATGTAATACCACTCTTCTTCAGTCACCAGCTCACAGCTGGAATTACACCCTCCTGTCTGGGAACGGGGATCGAAACAGCGACCTTTCGGTTACCGGCCAGCCTCTTTACCCCTAGGCCATCCTACCTCCCCCTAGGCATATCCACTTCCATTTGTATCTCTTCCATAGTGCTTTAAAAACTCTCTACCGTGAAGCCGAGCGTGTTTTAATTTATGTAGCGATGATTCAGAAGTGTTCTCTCTAACGTCACGGCTAACACCCCCGATGGTGGTTTATTGTCAATGAAAATCTGACAGATGGGCTACAAGTGTAAACTTTTAGTTTTATATTCGGCAGCAGGTCACGAGCACAGGCTGGTGGTGAGGGTCCTCCAGATGGCGGAGAGGAGGGAAGGGCCAAGCGGTTAGCAAGGTATTGTTCAGTATCTGCTGTTATCGGTGGCCACTCAGTATGGAGGATGCTGCTATTTGTAACCAACTAACCATGACGTGTTTTTTTCTGTTACCTTTTCACCTGCTACTGCTATTAGATAAAAAATGTGATTTAATTTATATATAAATAAATATAAAATATGGCCAATCAGGCACTTTTGTAACTAACTGTCTCTCAATATCTGATTGCATTATTAGTGTGTATGCCTAATGGACATAAATAAATAATTAACATGTGTGTGTGTGTGTGTGTGTTTGCTGAGCATGTCAGAAAACATTTTACTTATTTAACTTTTACATAATCAATTTAATGGTATTAAATCCTCTTTCCCCCCCAAAGAGTGACATTGGGACATCCCTAATCTAAATATAAATGTCTCAGTAAACCAGATGCCATGATATTTATATTCTCTCTTAATGTTTGATCCATTCACAGTGGATATATGCAGATTATTGTTAATGATACGCAATATGTCATGTTCTCACCAGAGCTCACCTCTACTGATACATTACCTCATGGCTACTAAGACATTACCTCATGGCTACTGAGACATTACCTCATGGCTACTGAGACATTACCTCATGGCTACTGATACATTACCTCATGGCTACTGAGACATTACCTCATGGCTACTGAGATATTACCCCATGGATACTGAGACATTACCCCATGGATACTGAGACATTACCCCATGGATACTGAGACATTACCTCATGGATACTGATGCATTACATCATGGCTACTGAGACATTACATCATGGCTACTGAGACATTACCTTGTGTCTACTGAGACATTACCTTGTGTCTACTGATGCATTATCTTGTGTCTACTGATGCATTACCTTGTGTCTACTGATGCATTACCTTGTGTCTACTGATGCATTACCTTGTATCTACTGATGCATTACCTTGTGTCTACTGATGCATTATCTTGTGTCTACTGATGCATTACCTTGTGTCTACTGATGCATTACCTTGTGTCTACTGATGCATTACCTTGTGTCTACTGAGACATTACCTTGTGTCTACTGATGCATTACCTTGTGTCTACTGATGCATTACCTTGTGTCTACTGATGCATTATCTTGTGTCTACTGATGCATTACCTTGTGTCTACTGATGCATTATCTTGTGTCTTCTGATGCATTACCTTGTGTCTACTGATGCATTACCTTGTGTCTACTGATGCATTACCTTGTGTCTACTGATGCATTACCTTGTGTCTACTGAAGCATTACCTTGTGTCTACTGAAGCATTACCTTGTGTCTACTGAGACATTACCTTGTGTCTACTGAGACATTACCTTGTGTCTACTGATGCATTACCTTGTGTCTACTGATGCATTACCTTGTGTCTACTGATGCATTACCTTGTGTCTACTGATGCATTACCTTGTGTCTACTGATGCATTACCTTGTGTCTACTGATGCATTACCTTGTGTCTACTGAAGCATTACCTTGTGTCTACTGAAGCATTACCTTGTGTCTACTGAAGCATTACCTTGTGTCTACTGAAGCATTACCTTGTGTCTACTGAGACATTACCTTGTGTCTACTGAGGCATTACCTCGCGAACACCTCTGCTCTCAGTATTACATACTTAGTGTATCTGTCGTACTATACTTACAACAGAACAGCATTGACTGTTCCCAGAATCATTACCGAGCTCAAGAATCTTAGCATAATATAGAAAAAAAAGAGAACCAGAATCAGTAGGATAGCTAATTATCCAGATGTCCTTAGTTAAACTTGACTTGACTGCAGGTGTGACTTGATTTTACTTGATCCTACATGGGACTTGTATTGGGACATACTAAATGCTAAAATCCGTCACTGCCTCTACCCCCCCTGCTGCTGAATCCCTCATACACGCCTTCATCTCCTCCCGCCTGGACTATTGCAACTCCCTCCTCACTGGCATCACTTCCCGCTCCCTCCATAAACTGCAGATGGTCCAAAACTCAGCCGCCCGCCTCCTCACTAACACCCGGTCCCGTGAACACATCACTCCTGTCCTCCACTCTCTCCACTGGCTCCCGATCAAACACTGCATAAACTTCAAAACACTACTCCTCACCTTCAAAGCCCTCAACAGCCTGGCCCCCCCCTACCTGACTGATTTCCTTCTTCCCTACCACCCCACCCGTTCCCTCCGGTCCTCCTCCACTGCCTCCCTCACTGTCCCGACATCTGAACTCAAAAACGTTGGTGATCGGGCCTTTTCCCGCACTGCACCCCGACTCTGGAACTCCCTCCCTCAGTCCATCAGAGACTCCCCTACACTCTCCACCTTCAAAGCACGCCTCAAAACCCACCTGTTCTCCCTTGCCTTCAACCCCCCCACCCATACCCCCCCCCCCCCTCCAACACGATTGATGTCTGTCTCCTGTCGCTCTGTCTTTTTGTGCTATCTCATGCTGATTTACCCTGTTCCCCCCATGGTCTCATGTTCATTCTGTTTTGTTTCTTTGTTTTGTTTTTTTTTATTTTTGTTTGTTTTTACTATGTTCCTAACTACTGTCAGCGTCTTCGGGTCATTGAGAAGCGCTATACAAATAAAATTAATTATTATTATTATTATGGACTCTATGATGCCTCCCCTGCTCAGCTTGCACTGGAGGCACGTGCTGTTGCTGTTGTTGTTGTTGTTGTTGTTGTTGTTGTTGTTGTTGCTGTTGTTGTTGTTGTTGTTGTTGTTGTTGTTGTTGGTGGTGGTGGTGGTGTTGGTGTTGGTGTTGTTTTGGATTGTGAGTGAAGGGCATAATAATAATAAACTGGACTTTTGAAGAAGTCTTTATTCATCATGCAATTTTTGGGGTCGCCGATGAGATTGAGTCTCTGCGCTTGACCAATCCCGTCGTCCTTCCCCCCCAAGGGCAGCCGGGAGCAGATAGGGGCCGCGCCCCGGGGACCAATCCAAGTGCTCCTGTCAGTCTTCGTCAGGGAACGCGACAACGTTAGCGATCTGTTGTGCATGTTTTTCCATTGGGTTTATCTTATCTGGAGGGGAAACCCTACCCTGTTAACCACTACACCACTGTGCCGGACGAGGAGGAGGCAGATGAACAGGTCACAGTGCTTCCAGTGGAGCAGTTCCAGTGGGGGGTGGGGATGTTCCTGCTCCTTCTCCGCAGAGCAATATAGCCTCAGTGTGTTGGTCTCAAATATGGGTCCATCATCACAAGTTATGCACTTGAATTATGGGCCACCGTGTTCTTGTGTGCGTTTTTAGCAGTGTGGCTGTGTGTGTGGCTGTGTGTGTGTGTGTGTGTGTGTGTGTGTGTGTGTGTGTGTGTGTGTGTGTGTGTGTGTGTGTGTGTGTGTGTGTGTGTGTGTGTGTGTGTGTGTGTGTGTGTGTGTGTGCGTGCGTGCGTGCGGGCATGCGTGCGTGTGTGTGTGTGTGTGTGCGTGTGTGTGCGCGTGTGTGTGCGTGTGTGTGTGGAGAGAAAATGAAGAAAAAAGTCAAGTCAGAAAGATAGCGAGAGAGATAGAATGGGAGAGAGCGAGAGAGAGAGAGAGAGAGAGAGAGAGAGAGAGAGAGAGAGAGAGAGAGAGAGAGAGAGAGAGAGAGAGAGAGAGAGAGAGAGAGAGAGAGAGAGAGAGAGAGAGAGCATGTTTAGCGCTGGGGTAATGTGCCCTGGAGGGGTTTTGTGAACCAAGAAACAAGGGCACATGTTTATGTATGAGGGTAGAAACAGTGTTTCTGTCTGTGAATATGATTTTACCTGCAGCCATACACACAGTTCATGACTAAACCATCCCTCTCTGCTCTTGACTGGGCTCTCTTAGCCACGCCTGGCAACCAGGAGAGGGGCTGGTATGACATCACCCTGTGGTAGGGCTGTCCCCGACTAAAGATTTGGATAGTCGATATTTTTGTATCATTCTATTTGGGCTGTGGCGGGTGCTTAACACTTTCACTGCCCAAGCTTAATTCCTTTTTACCTCCTTGAATGCCCAGCACCACTTCAATGTTAACGTTAATATCGCCTAATCTATGTTTTAAATTATGGCTATGTGTCTAATCTGCCCGTCGCTTATCAAAGACTCATTTTCCAGTCAACATCGTCGTAGCAGATTGTTTTTTTATCGCTTCATTTCCGTTTTCTAGCATTTTGAAAAGCACTCGTTTTCATGGAAAAATGAAGACATTCCATGATAATCGCCCTTTACTGGAATATTCTAGAACGTTGTCATTTTTCGGTCTATTTATGAATAGTTTTCAAATAAATGCTAGATTATCGATAGTATATGTGTACGCATGCACGCTCTGGCCGCAAGCTGAAAATCGATTCTCCTATTTCCTGACCGCTTGCACAGTTAAACAGCCATATCACATAATCACATAAAAGCTTATATCTCTGTGAAAACGAGTCTGATTATCCTAAGACTGGTAACATAGATTCCTTACCTGAGATCAGATGGTATCCAAATGGATTATTCCAATTCCTGATCGCCATTCGAAAAAATCTATCCTTTTATTGATTCACCGTGTATACTGTAAAAACACATAATCCCCGCTGCTCTGAGGCTCACTAGTGGAGCTGATCGACCCCGGCTGCGTGAGCGAGAAGTAAAATGTGGAGTCAGGGATTTCTTTTCTCATTCATTTTCATTGAGTTCAATACAAAAGGGTGAATTACCATCTGGGAGACGATAGGGGGCGCTTTTTTCACATCTGAGCGCCTGGAGTGGCTGGATTTCCAACGGTAGACTCGGTTGATGAAATATGATTTCAGATCGCTAAACGAGAAAATACGAGAATTCTCGTGAGTGGGCATTCAACCCGCGGGGGGTAAACCCGAGAAAACTCGGGTTGGGCAATCAAAGTGTTAATGTCTGAAGGAGTCGACTGAAGGCTTCTTGTCCTCTGCAAAAGCATGCAATTGGTCCACTGATGGATACATCTTGATATTTGTCTAGTCTAGTGTGTTCATTAGATGGGTGAAATCCTCTTTCAGTGCCTCTGTGCCTGTTTTCGTAGGCAGTTAGCCTCGGGTATGCGTGCCATTAGCGTTAGCCACGCTTCTAGGCCTCTTTTCTTTTGGAAAGAATGATAAAAAAATATTTTTTTTTTTAATAATTATTATTATTTTATTTTTTTGACTAAGAGGTTGACTACGGCTCCTTTCGACCGATTAGTCGACTAATAGGGGTCAGCCCTACCCTGTGGTATAGCCTAGTCCAAAAGTAGTGGGCACACTGTGGATCCATGCAACCTTTAGCCTCGTACAGATGTATGCTGAATCAAGTTCAAGTTTCTTTATTAGTTGTCATACAAAAATACAGAATACTTTTATATGAAATGCTTTTTTCCGTTATGCTCCTGCGAGTGTGCTAGATAAAAATAGATAAAGTATAAAATAGAAAGTCAAGTACGTAAACAGAGTGTAAACAAAAAGTGTTCAATATACATATAATATACAATACAGAGTAGGAACAAAATTAGTAACTGAGTTACAATACAATACAGTATACAGTAAAATGCAGAAATGGGATGGGTTACAACTTAGGGTAAGAGGTATGAATTGTAGTGCAAATCTCTTTACCAATAAATATAAAGTGTGTTAAAGTGTCTAAAGTGGGTAAAGTGGGTGCTACAGTGAATTGTTTATTTAAAGTGAGTGTCTACGTGTGGATGTGTGTGCTGTGAGTATATTTGATGGTTTGTTACATAGTGTTATTGTCGTTGAGCATCCTGATGGCCTGGGGATAGAAGTTCTATTAAGCTCTATTTCACAAAGAGAAAGTGGGTCAACTGAATGCACCCTCACTACATCCCTCTCTACGCCTATACTCTTCTTAGTAGCCTACTTGTGTGGTGGCAAAACGCCTATAAACACCACATCTTATATGAATGTAGTTGACCCACACTATGTCCTCTTGTCCTTAAGTAACTATATTTGAGAGAAAGGACATTCTCAAAGTTTTCAGAATTGCAACACATGTACGCCTGGGAGACCTTTTTTGGCAACAACAGATAGATTAAATCTGTATTTGGCGAGAAAGAAAGAATCAAGCACACTTCATTATGCAATACACACACATTGAAAAAGCCGTGTCACCTTAGTTATTTGGCAATAAGTGACCATACGCACACAGGAAATCAACCATCATCAAGATGTGAAAACAGATAGGAATGGGTTTTTAGTTGGCAATAACATGCCTTTTTATCATAATAAAGTCAAAGGTCAATTTCCCTGCTGGAAATATTTTACACTCCAATAGGTTTTTCAAGGTTCACAGTTGGCTCATAAACTTATATTTGTTTGTAAAATGAAAAGGCAAATAATTCCCGGCGAATAGGTATGGGCAGGATAATAGAAGATAGAAGACATAAATATAGGCAATAAAATGTAATCTGAATATAAAATATGAGAAAATTAAACTGTATAAACAAAGGTGTCTGTATACCCTATCGGTCATACGTTATAGTCCGGGCAGGTTTTGGTGGGTGCGACATTCCTAATAGTTCTCAAGTTCTGCAGCCGTTAGTTTTCTCCAGCTGGGGGCAGGGACGGTCGTGGAGCCTGATGGCCGCTGGCACGAAGGACTGGCCGAGGCGGTTAGTGGAGTATCGGGCAGGTATGAGTCCGTGCTGAATGTGTGCCTCATCTTGGCTCAAGTCAAGTCAAGTCAAGTCAAGTCAAGTCAAGAGTTTTATTTGTCACGGCATACAAGCATACAATGAAATGCGGGGGGTCATGCCCGCAGTGATGTGCAACACAAGTAATAAAACAGGAATGAGAATAGGACATTTGTGCAATAATACAATGTGCAATAATACAATGCAATAATACAAGTAATAATAATAACAGGTATATGTACATAAAGTTTACAAGAGCATGGTAAGACATGCTAAGGTCCTGCGATAGTGCAATACACAGTTAGCTACGGATGAGGCACTGGGTCTTATGTACACTACTATACAATGCTATACTATACAATCTACAGTTATACTATGTGTCCTTATGCTAGCTTGCTATATCCTTCTGTTTACTATACAAGAACCACTCCCGTTCTTATTTTTTAAAGTGACCTTTTCATCAAGTGACCGTTGAGTGTGGGCGTGTGCAGCATGTGTGTGTGTGTGTGTGTGTGTGTGTTCATGCTAAAGTGACTGCTTAGTGTGTGAGCGTATACAGTGTGTGTGTTGTGTGTGTGCTCATGTGTGCTTGTGTGTGGAGAGTTCAGTGTTCAAGACTCTGATGGCCTGCGGGAAGAAGCTGAGCCGAAGTCTCTCTGTCCTAGTTGCTGGCTAGCTCCTCATAGAGGGGGTGGGCGGGATTCTCCAGGATAGCGACCAGCTTCCTTCTCATCCTTGTCTCTACCACCACCTCTAGTTTGACCAGCTTGACTCCCACCACAGAGCTAGCGTTCCTCACCAGCTTGTTCAGTTTGTTGGTGACCCTTGAGTTGATGCAACCCCCCCGCCCCCCCCCCCCAGCATACAACGACTAAATAAAGGACATCCTTCCTCTGGAAGAACAGCCTGCTCTGTCCCTTCCTGTAGAGGGCCTCTGTTTGACCAGTCTAATTTGTTGTGCAGGTGTACTCCAAGGAACTTGTATGTCTCCACCATCTCCACCTCATCCCCTCGGAGGCTGGGGGCCTCTTCTTGCCTCTCCGGTAGTCCACCACCAGCTCTTTGGTCTTGGTGATGTTGAGTTGGAGGTGGCTGCTGTCACTCTAAAGCTCTCCAAGCAAGCCTAGCATAGCACAAATTAATGGAAGTGGATACGGATCAGCTAGGCTAGTCTAGTTATAGGTCTAGCCGTCTATTTTATATTAATTGTGAATATTCCCACGTTTGCTCCATCACACCTGGCAAATTTCACACTATTTGTGCCACCTAGAGCAAAGCTATGTCTGTCTCACTCCAGTCACATCTTAGTCTCTCACGGATTTGTGCTGCTTCAAAATTTCACTTTGCGTTGTGTTCGAACGGATAGATAGACAATCCACACTTCACTTGTAATTCAGTCTCGCCATCGCCTCAGTAGCCTAGCTTAGGGGTACACAAATAAATAGGATGTCATAAGCTAGTTAGCTGCTAGGCTAACCAATGTAGCCCTGTACTTAGATAGCAGTTGTAGCAATAACTCCGATGTTCATGAAATCCTGGTAATTTTGAATAATTTCACCCTGCTGTGAAAAGTATGTCTTGAAATGGTAATTGCTACAATACATGATCGTTAAACAGATGGAACTGTTGCTAGTTAGCCTTAGGAAGGATAAAGCTGTAGGCTAGGCTTGAATTCATCAAGTATCAAAACAGTTGTATGATACCCACTCCTAGAAATAGACATAGAAAAGCAAAGAGACATCTTTTATTGAAAATGTATTGTAATTCATATCATGAATCATGAAAATGTGTAGAAATATTGTCCCCATATCGCCCACCCCTACTGACAACACATCAAAAGTGGGACAAACAAGTTGTGTGTATATGTGTGTGTGTGTGTGTGTGTGTGTGTGTGTGTGTGTGTGTGTGTGTGTGTGTGTGTGTGTGTGTGTGTGTGTGTGTGTGTGTGTGTGTGTGTGTGTGTGTGTGTGTGTGTGTGTGTGTGTGTGTGTGTGTGTGTGTGTGTGTGTGTGTGTGTGTGTGTGGTCTCTGAACAATCCGTTTACAACTCAATCCACCAATCCCTTCGCTCATCAAAAAACTAATCCAGCCAATCCCTGTCCTCCTCAGGGTCATAATCCCGCCCATCCTAATCTTGCAGTTCTCAGGGAAATGCATCTTATTTTTTTCCCCTACACACACACACACACACACACCTGCAGGTCTGACACATACACAATGGCATACCAGTACACACACACACACACGTTCACAGATCATATGTTGGAAGCAAAACAGCAGCTTTACATAAATTACCAAGGTGTAATCGCCTGGACGCCCCCACAATGAAGACTCCTCAGGGAGTGTGTGCCTGAGGCATGTGCATGTGTGTGTGTGTGTGTGTGTGTGTGTGTGTGTGTGTGTGTGTGTGTGTGTGTGTGTGTGTGTGTGTTTGTGTGTGTGTGTGTGTGTGCGTGTGCGTGTGTGTGCGTGTGCGCGTGCGCGTGTGTGTGTGTGAGAGAGGGAGATAAATATTTTCTTTTACACAGAAGGTGGGTAAGTCAGGTATTAGGAATGGGTGTGTTAATAATAGGAATAATACCAATTGTATTACGCGAGATTAGCAGAATGGCTTTGAAGAATAGCTGCTCAAAGATAGGCATCCGTTTGATTGTCATTGTTAGTCGTGATAATCATCACGGTGACTAGCGCCTATATGACGAAAGGTTGGGAAGGTCGCGTGTGTGTGTACAGTGCGTGTCTCATTTCGAGGCGTTTGACAGGATACGGTACTGTATTATGCATTGCGTACGTGTCTGTCCAAGCGTGCATCTGCAATTGTGTGCAATTATGTCTGTCCACACACGCGTTGGGTCCTACGGGAGCGCGGGAGTGTTTGTCACTTTGCGCCTAGTCAGGTGAATTTGAGTCGTGGGGAAGTGCTTAGTTGCAACCGCCCTCCGCATCCCCTCTCAACTTTCACTCCCACCCGTCAGCGTCCGCCTCTTGGTTATTACTGACAGTGGACTAAGCACTGGCTCCCCCGTCCTACTGTATCTCCTACTGTCTCTCATACTGTCTCTCCTACTGTCTCTCCTACCGTCTCTCCTCTGTCTCTCCTACTGTCTCCCCCACTGTCTCTCCTACTGTCTCTCATACCGTCTCTCCTACTGTCTCTCCTACTGTCTCTCCTCTGTCTCTCCTACTGTCTCTCCTACTGTCTCTCCTACTGTCTCTCATACTGTCTCTCCTACCGTCTATCCTACTGTCTTTCCTACTGTCTCTCCTACTGTCTCTCCTCTGTCTCTCCTACTGTCTCTCCTCTGTCTCTCCTACTGTCTCCCCCACTGTCTCTCCTACTGTCTCTCCTACTGTCTCTCCTACTGTCTCTCCTCTGTCTCTCCTACCGTCTCTCCTACTGTCTCTCCTCTGTCTCTCCTCTGTCTCTCCTACTGTCTCTCCTAACGTCTCTCCTACTGTCTCTCCTAATGTCTCTCCTCTGTCTCTCCTACTGTCTCTCCTAATGTCTCTCCTACTGTATCTCCTACTGTCTCTCCTACTGTCTCCCCCACTGTCTCTCCTAATGTCTCTCCTAATGTCTCTCCTACTGTCTCCCCCACTCTCTCTCCTACTGTCTCTCCTACTGTCTCTCCTCTGTCTCTCCTACTGTCTCTCCTCTGTCTCTCCTACCGTCTCTCCTACTGTCTCTCCTCTGTCTCTCCTACCGTCTATCCTACTGTCTCTCCTCTGTCTCTCCTACTGTCTCTCCTACTGTCTCTCCTACTGTCTCTCATCATACTGTCTCTCATCCTACTGTCTCTCCTACTGTCTCTCCTACTGTCTCTCCTCTGTCTCTCCTACTGTCTCTCCTACTGTCTCTCCTACTGTCTCTCCTACTGTCTATCATACTGTCTCGCATCCTACTGTCTCTCCTCTGTCTCTCATACTGTCTCTCCTACTGTCTCTCCTACTGTCTCTCCTATGTCTCTCCTACTGTCTCTCCTCTGTCTCTCCTATGTCTCTCATCCAACTGTCTCTCCTACTGTCTCTCCTACTGTCTCTCCTCCTGTCTCTCCTACTGTCTCTCCTACTGTCTCTCCTCCTGTCTCTTCTACTGTCTCATCCAACTGTCTCTCCTCCTCCTGTCTCTCATACTGTCTCTCCTCTGTCTCTCATCCAACTGGCTCTCCTCCTCTGTCTCTGCTCAGTCTCTCCTACTGTCTCTCCTCTGTCTCTCATCCAACTGTCTCTCCTCCTCTGTCTCTCCTACTGTCTCTCCTACTGTCTCTCCTCTGTCTCTCCTACTGTCTCTCCTCTGTCTCTCATCCAACTGTCTCTCCTCCTCTGTCTCTCCTACTGTCTCTCCTACCGTCTCTCATCTGTCTCTCCTCCCACTGTCTCTCCTACTGTCTCTCCAACTGTCTCTCATCTGTCTCTCCTACTGTCTCTCCTCTGTCTCTCATCCAACTGTCTCTCCTCTGTCTCTCCTAATGTCTCTCCTACTGTCTCTCCTCTGTCTCTCCTACTGTCTCTCCTCTGTCTCTCATCTGTCTCTCCTACTGTCTCTCCTACTGTCTCTCCTCTGTCTCTCCTACCGTCTCTCCTACTGTCTCTCATACTGTCTCTCCTCTGTCTCTCCTACTGTCTCTCCTACTGTCTCTCCTCTGTCTCTCCTACTGTCTCTCCTCTGTCTCTCCTCCTACTGTCTCTCCTCTGTCTCTCCTACTGTCTCTCCTCTGTCTCTCCTGTCTCTCCTACTGTCTCTCCTCTGTCTCTCCTCTGTCTCTCCTACCGTCTCTCCTACTGTCTCTCCTACTGTCTCTCCTCCTGTCTCTCCTACTGTCTCTCCTCCTGTCTCTCCTCTGTCTCTCCTACTGTCTCTCCTACTGTCTCTCATACTGTCTCTCCTACCGTCTCTCCTCTGTCTCTCCCACTGTCTCTCCTACCGTCTCTCCTACTGTCTCTCCTACTGTCTCTCCTACTGTCTCTCCTCCTGACTCTCCTACTGTCTCTCCTCCTGTCTCTCCTCTGTCTCTCCTACTGTCTCTCCTACTGTCTCTCCTACTGTCTCTCCTACCGTCTCTCCTCTGTCTCTCCCACTGTCTCTCTTCCTGTCTCTCCTCTGTCTCTCCTCTGTCTCTCCTACTGTCTCTCCTCTGTCTCTCCTCTGTCTCTCCTACTGTCTCTCCTCTGTCTCTCCTCTGTCTCTCCTACTGTCTCTCCTCTGTCTCTCCTACCGTCTCTCCTCCTGTCTCTCCTACTGTCTCTCCTCCTGTCTCTCCTCTGTCTCTCATACTGTCTCTCCTACTGTCTCTCCTACTGTCTCTCCTACTGTCTCTCCTCTGTCTCTCCTACTGTCTCTCCTACTGTCTCTCCTACTGTCTCTCCTCTGTCTCTCCTACTGTCTCTCCTACTGTCTCTCCTCTGTCTCTCCTACTGTCTCTCCTACTGTCTCTCCTCTGTCTCTCCTACTGTCTCTCCTACTGTCTCTCCTACTGTCTCTCCTACCGTCTCTCCTACTGTCTCTTCTACCGTCTCTCCTACTGTCTCTCCTACTGTGTCTCCTACTGTCTATCCTACTGTCTGTCTCTCCTACTGTCTCTCCTACTGTCTATCCTACTGTCTCTCCTACTGTCTCTCCTCTGTCTCTCCTACTGTCTCTCCTCTGTCTCTCCTACTGTCTCTCCTACTGTCTATCCTACTGTCTCTCCTACTGTCTCTCCTACTGTCTCTCCTACTGTCTCTCCTACTGTCTCTCCTCTGTCTCTCTCCTCTGTCTCTCCTACTATCTCTCCTACTGTCTCTCCTCTGTCTCTCCTACCGTCTCTCCTACTGTCTCTCCTGTGTCTCTCCTCTGTCTCTCCTCTGTCTCTCCTACTGTCTCTCCTACTGTCTCTCCTCTGTCTCTCCTACTGTCTCTCCTACTGTCTCTCCTCTGTCTCTCCTACTGTCTCTCCTATGTCTCTCCTACTGTCTCTCCTACTGTCTCTCCTATTGTCTCTCCTCTGTCTCTCCTACTGTCTCTCCCACTGTCTCTCCTCTGTCTCTCCTCTGTCTCTCCTCTGTCTCTCATACTGTCTCTCCTCTGTCTCTCCTCTGTCTCTCATCTGTCTCTCCTCTGTCTCTCCTACTGTCTCTCCTCCTGTCTCTCCTCTGTCTCTCCTCTGTCTCTCCTCTGTCTCTCCTACTGTCTCTCCTCTGTCTCTCCTACTGTCTCTCCTACTGTCTCTCCTACTGTCTCTCCTACTGTCTCTCCTACTGTCTCTCCTCTGTCTCTCCTACTGTCTCTCCTCTGTCTCTCCTACTGTCTCTCCTCTGTCTCTCCTACTGTCTCTCCTCTGTCTCTCCTACTGTCTCTCCTACCGTCTCTCCTACTGTCTCTTCTACTGTCTCTCCTACTGTCTCTCCTACTGTCTCTCCTACTGTCTCTCCTACCGTCTATCCTACTGTCTCTTCTACTGTCTCTCCTAATGTCTCTCCTACTGTCTCTTCTACTGTCTCTCCTCTGTCTCTCCTACTGTCTCTCCTACTGTCTCTCCTCTGTATCTCCTCTGTCTCTCCTACTGTCTCTCCTCTGTTTCTCCTCTGTCTCTCCTCTGTCTCTCCTACTGTCTCTCCTACTGTCTCTCCTACTGTCTCTCCTCTGTCTCTCCTACTGTCTCTCCTCTGTCTCTCCTCTGTCTCTCCTACTGTCTCTCCACTGTCTCTCCTACTGTCTCTCCTACTGTCTCTCCTACTGTCTCTCCTCTGTCTCTCCTACCGTCTCTCCTCTGTCTCTCCTACTGTCTCTCATACTGTCTATCCTCTGTCTCTCCTACTGTCTCTCCTACCGTCTCTCCTCTGTCTCTCCTACCGTCTCTCCTAACGTCTCTCCTACTGTCTCTCCTCTGTCTCTCATCCAACTGTCTCTCCTACTGTCTCTCCTACTGTCTCTCCTACCGTCTCTCCTACTGTCTCTCCTAATGTCTCTCCTCTGTCTCTCCTACTGTCTCTCCTAATGTCTCTCCTACTGTATCTCCTACTGTCTCTCCTACTGTCTCCCCCACTGTCTCTCCTAATGTCTCTCCTAATGTCTCTCCTACTGTCTCCCCCACTCTCTCTCCTACTGTCTCTCCTACTGTCTCTCCTCTGTCTCTCCTACTGTCTCTCCTCTGTCTCTCCTACCGTCTCTCCTACTGTCTCTCCTCTGTCTCTCCTACCGTCTATCCTACTGTCTCTCCTCTGTCTCTCCTACTGTCTCTCCTACTGTCTCTCCTACTGTCTCTCATCATACTGTCTCTCATCCTACTGTCTCTCCTACTGTCTCTCCTACTGTCTCTCCTCTGTCTCTCCTACTGTCTCTCCTACTGTCTCTCCTACTGTCTCTCCTACTGTCTATCATACTGTCTCTCATCCTACTGTCTCTCCTCTGTCTCTCATACTGTCTCTCCTACTGTCTCTCCTACTGTCTCTCCTATGTCTCTCCTACTGTCTCTCCTCTGTCTCTCCTATGTCTCTCATCCAACTGTCTCTCCTACTGTCTCTCCTACTGTCTCTCCTCCTGTCTCTCCTACTGTCTCTCCTACTGTCTCTCCTCCTGTCTCTTCTACTGTCTCATCCAACTGTCTCTCCTCCTCCTGTCTCTCATACTGTCTCTCCTCTGTCTCTCATCCAACTGGCTCTCCTCCTCTGTCTCTGCTCAGTCTCTCCTACTGTCTCTCCTCTGTCTCTCATCCAACTGTCTCTCCTCCTCTGTCTCTCCTACTGTCTCTCCTACTGTCTCTCCTCTGTCTCTCCTACTGTCTCTCCTCTGTCTCTCATCCAACTGTCTCTCCTCCTCTGTCTCTCCTACTGTCTCTCCTACCGTCTCTCATCTGTCTCTCCTCCCACTGTCTCTCCTACTGTCTCTCCAACTGTCTCTCATCTGTCTCTCCTACTGTCTCTCCTCTGTCTCTCATCCAACTGTCTCTCCTCTGTCTCTCCTAATGTCTCTCCTACTGTCTCTCCTCTGTCTCTCCTACTGTCTCTCCTCTGTCTCTCATCTGTCTCTCCTACTGTCTCTCCTACTGTCTCTCCTCTGTCTCTCCTACCGTCTCTCCTACTGTCTCTCATACTGTCTCTCCTCTGTCTCTCCTACTGTCTCTCCTACTGTCTCTCCTCTGTCTCTCCTACTGTCTCTCCTCTGTCTCTCCTCCTACTGTCTCTCCTCTGTCTCTCCTACTGTCTCTCCTCTGTCTCTCCTGTCTCTCCTACTGTCTCTCCTCTGTCTCTCCTCTGTCTCTCCTACCGTCTCTCCTACTGTCTCTCCTACTGTCTCTCCTCCTGTCTCTCCTACTGTCTCTCCTCCTGTCTCTCCTCTGTCTCTCCTACTGTCTCTCCTACTGTCTCTCATACTGTCTCTCCTACCGTCTCTCCTCTGTCTCTCCCACTGTCTCTCCTACCGTCTCTCCTACTGTCTCTCCTACTGTCTCTCCTACTGTCTCTCCTCCTGTCTCTCCTACTGTCTCTCCTCCTGTCTCTCCTCTGTCTCTCCTACTGTCTCTCCTACTGTCTCTCCTACTGTCTCTCCTACCGTCTCTCCTCTGTCTCTCCCACTGTCTCTCTTCCTGTCTCTCCTCTGTCTCTCCTCTGTCTCTCCTACTGTCTCTCCTCTGTCTCTCCTCTGTCTCTCCTACTGTCTCTCCTCTGTCTCTCCTCTGTCTCTCCTACTGTCTCTCCTCTGTCTCTCCTACCGTCTCTCCTCCTGTCTCTCCTACTGTCTCTCCTCCTGTCTCTCCTCTGTCTCTCATACTGTCTCTCCTACTGTCTCTCCTACTGTCTCTCCTACTGTCTCTCCTCTGTCTCTCCTACTGTCTCTCCTACTGTCTCTCCTACTGTCTCTCCTCTGTCTCTCCTACTGTCTCTCCTACTGTCTCTCCTCTGTCTCTCCTACTGTCTC
>NC_140175.1:100326764-100329264 GCF_963971535.1 Notolepis coatsorum
TATTATTATTATTATTATTATTATTATTATTATTATTATTATTATTATTATTATTATTATTATTATTATTATTATTATTATTATTATTATTATTATTATTATTATTATTATTATTATTATTATTATTATTATTATTATCACATAACCCTCCTCACATCAAAACCACAGGCTTCAGGTTCAAAAGGCCTCCGTCAAGATGTAGTTTAACTCCATTAAGATGTAGTTTAACTCACCTAACAACAGCAATTGGTTTGTATATTGAAAGAGTTAGTGAGTATAAATATCTTGGTATATGGCTGGATGATAAACTTTCTTTTAAATTCCATATAGATAACCTAGCTACAAAATTACGGCAAAAGATTGGTTTCTTGTACCGTAACCGCGCTAGTTTTCCTATGTTCTGTAGGAAAAGAATTATACAGGCTGTTTTTTTGTCAATATTGGACTATGGTGATGTCATTTACAGGCATGCGTCTGCGTCTACATTAAGGCCTTTGGATTCTGCCTACCACTCCGCCCTAAGATTTATTACGGGTGACAAATATGATACTCACCATTGTCTTTTGTATGAGAGGGTAGGCTGGCCATCTCTCTCGTTGCGAGGTAGTTATCATGGGTATCTTTTTATCTACAAAGCAATTATTGGCAAACTTCCACCTTATATTACATCTTTGTTGGTCTGGAGTGCTGTCACCTACCAAACTCGTTCGAATGATCGGCTTGTGCTCAGGGTGCCTCGAGTTTGGTCTGAGCTTGGAAAATCTGCCTTCTCCTACGATGCTCCATACACATGGAATACCCTGCAAAAGACTCTAAAGCTCGGAACATTCCCGTCATTCATGGAGTTTAAAGGCATTGCACTTGGCCTATGTACTGAATCATGTAATTGTTTTTAATCCATCATTGTAGTAATTGTAATTCATTGTAATTATTAACTGTTATGATATTTGTGTCCTTTGTTAACTCGTCATCACTGTAAATGAGGGAAACCTCAGTGCTTTCACGAGTATAAATAAAGGTTTGAAATGAAATTGAAATGAACTCCACCAAGATGTAGTTTAACTCCATTAAGATGTAGTTTAACTCCACCAAGATGTAGTTTAACTCCATTAAGATGTCGTTTAACCCTCTTGGGTCGGCTCACGCTGTTTGCACCCTCAGGGTAACAAAGGCATTGAGAATTTCTCCGAAATTGCCAGAAAGTCGCGCATTTCAGAAATCGGTAAAAATTGAGAAATTGCATTTTTGAGTGCTTTGAGATGTTATATATATATGTCTCCTTATTTGCTAAACTTAATACGACTTGTAAAAAATACATTAATTATTATTAGATTGCAAGGCTGTTTTTCCCCGCAATAGTTGAAAGAACTACAATGTTGATGTATTGGAGAATTCTGTGTTCACGGCGAAGAGGACAGATATTAGGCCATTATTATTATTATTATTATTTTGTCTCAGTCTCAATGAAGACTGAGCCGGCGAGCGAAAGCGAGAGTGAATCCAACGATGACGTCGCCTAGTTAACCCACACTGTTCGCTTCCATTCATTGTGCTAAGCTAGGCTAATAATAATAACGACTTTGGAGAAGTCAGCCAGATAGCTTTCTACAGAACGGGTCAATGAATGAATGACGCTAGAAATAAATAACGCCTACATGCTGGCTGTTCAAGTTCTTTAATAGTTGTCATACAGAAGTACAGAATACTTTCATACAAAATGCTTCTTACTGTTACGCTCCAGAGACTGTGCTAGACAAGATAGTATCAAATAACATAATAACATAATATAGCATGAATTTAGAAGAAGAAAATGAGGTCACAGTGTTCGGTATAGACATATGTACAATGTTCTGAGTTACCATATAATATACAATACACAATACTATGCAGTGTACTAATGTACAGTACTATCTAGTGCAAAGCAGAAATGGGATGAGGTACAATTTTAGGTACAATTTACAGTAAGGTGTACGAGTTGTAGTGCAATCCTTCATCCATAAATATAAAGTGTGGGGAGTGGGTGCTACAGTGTGTTTGTTTAAAGTGGGTGTGTGCTATAAGTGTGTGGAGTGGGTGCTACAGTGTGTTTGTTTAAAGTGAGTGAGAGGCTGTGTGTGTGTGTATGTCTCTGTCCATTCAGTAGAAAGCTATCTGGCTTCGTTATTAGCCTAGCTAACCGGCACTGTCCGGTTCCATTCATTGTGCTAAGCTAGGCTAACGTGATAATGCCCAAGACATCACATGCATCTGTACATATCCCGTACCTATACTCTTACTACTAGTTACTATATATATCTGTACTGTACATATCCCTTACCTACTCTTATAGTAGTTACTATATATGTACATATCTCTAGCCTACTCTTTTCTAGTTACTATATCTGTACATATCCCTTACCTACTCGTACTACTAGTTACTATATCTATCTGTACATATCCCTTACCTACTCTTACTACTAGTTACTATATCTATCTGTACATATGGTGAAGAAACTGCCCA
>NC_140175.1:100331764-100334264 GCF_963971535.1 Notolepis coatsorum
CTATACAATATACAGTTATACTATATATCCTTATGCTATCTTGCTATATCCATCTATTACCAGAACCACTTCCGTTCTCTTTTTAAAAAATATTTTTTTTAGTGGCCTTTTCTGTGTGTGTGTGTGCTAAAGTGACTGTTAGTGTGTGAGCGTATACAGTATGAGAGTTCAGTGTTCAAGACTCTGATGGCCTGAACATTAACGTTCTGTGTAGTATGATCTGTTTTGGAAGGAGGACCCTGCTGTGTATGATCTGTTTTGGAAGGAGGACCCTGCTGTGTAGGATCTGTTTTGGAAGGAGGACCCTGCTGTGTATGATCTGTTTTGGAAGGAGGACCCTGCTGTGTAGGATCTGTTTTGGAAGGAGGACCCTGCTGTGTAGGATCTGTTTTGGAAGGAGGACCCTGCTGTGTGCTACTGCCTGTCTGAGAACCCACTCTGTGTACGACCCCTGCCTGTCTGACTACACTCCACCACGCCCGTCCCTGGACTGTCTGAGAACCCGTCTCCATGTACAGAATCTCACTACTGGACCTCGACCATTCTACTGGATTGTCGATGGGAGTTTGCTGTGTGCATTAACCCCGTCCTTCCCACAAACGGCAATAAAACATTTGATTTTCATTTCTCTGGTTGTGGACCTTGAATCTATGGTTTTTTTCAGTCAAGTGAACAACCACACGAGTGTGTCACAATATATTCACATCTGTCTGTACATACCTGCATGTCATCTTTATTACATATCTGTAGATACTTTTCTATATCTGTACATATCCCTTACCTGCACTTACTAGTTACACTGCTAGACAGTACGACTTACCCGTATTACTGTACATATTAATATTACATCTGTACATCCATCTGATTAGCACTATTACTCAGTAGTACTAATTGATATATTTTATATACCGTTTATATTGTATATTACTATTGCACTTTACTGGTACTACTCTGGTTGGATGCCAAAGTACTTTCCATTGTGCTGTATAATGACAATACATTGTATTAATTTCTAAGTAGCCTATAGTACAGGTCAATGACTTAATACCATGTGAAACAAGTATACTCTCAGGTTAATAATAATTGTACTTATATAATATATAATAATTAAACTGTCAAAAGGAAATTAACAGGTGCAAAACTGGTCAGAGCTTTTGGATGTGTGCGAGATTATGTGCAAAAATAAATCGGCATTGTTTTTTGGCGAAGTGCCCCCTTTTTAAGGATCTTAATTTTGCAATCACAGTACCGTTCCACCTGTCTAAGCGTAAGAGTGAGAAGGTGAAATTATTTTTCACGCTGTCAAAGTATATTTCATTCAAATAGCTTGTCGCAAAAAACACTTTTATGAAATTGCAAGTTTTAATGTGTGGTTGTGGGGGATACAGAGGAAAAAAATAAAGAAGCAATCATAACCCTGAGGAGGGTGTGTGTGCGCGTGTGTGTGCCTGTGAGGGAGAGCTTGTGTGACTAGTAGCTGTCAAAAGGCTAATATATGAGTTGTAAAAATGTATGTATCCATAATAAGGAAGGTATGCGTGACCCACGCTGTAAAAAAAGAAAACTGTAAAAAAAAAAACGGTAAATGTATGGCAGCAACGGTGGCCGAATACCTACTGTCAAATTACAGTCAAATACATTTACAGATTACAACCTTTATTTAATGGTTAATATTTTTATAAAGGGTGATTGACTGTATTTTTATGGCATTTACACTTAAAGTAGATTTTTAAATTTTTTTTTACAGTGTAGAGTAGGTGAGGAGAGAGGGACGTCTCATGTCAAACCTTTCTGTCGGCGAAGCTGATGAGGGGAGAGGAGGAGGCGGGCTGTGCAGCCTGTGTGTGATGAGAGCAGGGCAGTGAGCGAGACCGAAAGAGACAGAGGGACAGAGCAGCGTAGTTTAATAACCACCGGCGTCAATAAAGAAGACGCAAATGATAGAAGAAGCTACCCAGCAACGGAATGCCAGGCTATAGTAGTGGCAGCATCTGGTTACATCGGAACAGAGGACTCAAAATATTTATTTTTAACAACGGCTAATCTCAGGGTTTTGTTTCTCTCCTGTCTCGTGCGAGTAAAGCACTTACCGGCGACGACGACGACGAGTCAAAATGAATAGCCGGTTAGGCAGCCCCACTAAATACAACAGCTGACTAATGTTACAGGACCCCAGAGGCGAGGCCCGGATGCATTATGTTCCTGAACAAACAGGCGAAATAATGAGACAGACGAGAGATTGTTGTTTGCTCTCTCGCTTCTCTTAGTCTTTTTTTACTTAAATGTCTATTTTCTGTTTAGTATTCTCTATTAACTGTCCCCAAGTAAAGTATCAAAAACAAATAATAAGTAAATAATCTTTGCCAAATTCCATATATCTCATACATTACATTTTGCACACACATTCATTCAAATAAAATACATAACTTCCTCACATATACATTTTCTAGTCAGGCTTTGATGTGCATACTACAGCTTGAATTGCACCTCAATGAAATGA
>NC_140175.1:100336764-100409025 GCF_963971535.1 Notolepis coatsorum
AACACTGACATTTCCTAGGATGCTCACTTCAAAGTCTCATTGGTGGAAACACTGTCAGGAGCAGGGCCGTAAGATAAGGATAAGGATAAGGATGAACTTTATTAACCGCCCATGATAGGGGACAGCTAGAAAGGACTGTACGCACAGCGTCAAAATTCATTGGCTGTGATCTCCCTTCTGTGGCCTCCATATATGCCACACAAATCAGGCGGAAAGGGGAGAAGGTGATCGGTGACCCCTCTCACGCTGCTTTCTACCTTTTTAACCCCCTTCCCTCTGGTAGAAGACTCCAAAGTCTCAGGTGTAGGACATCTCGTTTTAAAAACAGTACATATCCCGAGCTTGTCCGTCACCTGAACTCAAGTCCAAACGCACAGGCACTTTGTACCATAAGGGCTAGCACCAGCCGACAGGCACTTGAAGGCAATATGCACTTTAAACTGGAACACTGAGCTTTTTTAGGTACTGTAGCATTTTTTTTATTGTTTGTGTAATACTTGTATTGTGGGGATTGAATTGCATGTATTCTTGTGTGTTTTTATATTGTATGTTTTTATACTGTATGTACTGTATGTTTTGGCACCAAGACAAATCCCAATCAACCATGTGTTGAAATGGCAATAAAGTTTTCTATCTATCTAATCCCCTTGGGGACATTCGGTGACATACACATACAGCCATAGCCTCATTAAACAAATATTTCACAATCATTACATTTTGACAGTAATAATGGCACACAGAGGTGGGGGGGACGCGTCAATACTTTTACCAACTAACCTCCAGTTCCGCGTTCGCGTTCTGCAATCTGATTGGCCACTGACGTTTCTGGTCATGTGACATCTGTGCCAATCGTGTGACGCCTGTTTCTATCACTGGTTAAGCTTAGGCACTCTTTCGAAGTTGGTTAAGGTTAGAGTTTGTCTTAGAGCAGGGCGATAGAACACCAGCCCTGATTCCAAACTCTAACCTTAACCAACTTCGAAAGAGTCGCCTAAGCTTAACCAGTGATAAACTAGGCGTTAGGTAGTTTGCAGGCTGTTAGAGGCGGAAATAGGCGCAGAAACAGGCGTCACGCGATTGGAGCACATGTCACATGACCAGAAATGTGACACTTTCATTCATTCATTCATTCATTCATTCATTCATTCATTCATTCATTCATTCATTCATTCATTCATTCATTCATTCATTCTATACCGTGTTGATTGTCCAAGTCGTACTATCCAGCATCTAGTTTAATTGCAATCCCTCTACAGCCTCCTGTCAATAATAATAATAATAGATTCCATTTGTAATGGGCTTTACAGTTGCGGGGCAAATCTCAAAGCGCTACTGCCGTTTCCTTTCCGGACACTCAATTTACTCCACTTACCTTTAAGAAGAGAAACAGATTATTCACTTATGAATTTAGATCATATCCTGGTATTGAGTGAAACCGGGCTTAAAACGAGTGAGGAATGATGTGGAAGTAGCTCTAATGGATTATAATTTGTATAGAGTGGACAGAGTTGGCAGACTTTATATTGAATCAGGTTTTGAATGCCCTCACCAAGATGTTTTGAATTGCTTGCACTGAAGGTTCTTATTGATTGCGGTAGGGGTCTATAATTAACTTGTATAGCACCTCTCATACAAGAATTACTATCTAAGTCGGTCTTAAGTTAGCAACTACAGTAGTAAGTCACCTTTAGGCAACAGGTACATTTAGATGCCGCCTTCATTATCACCAGCCAAAATCCTCTGCCCCACAAAAAGTAATAAATAAAGGTAACTGAGCTCATTCAGCACCTTCTTGAGATCAAGTGTACAAAACATCTAAGCAAATGAATAAAGGGCAGATGATTTACAGGACGTTTTGTAGATACAGTACTGAATGTTCCCATCCGGACACATGGAATTTGAAATATGAATATAGAATATAGAATAGCAGGCCTATAAATTACCTTATTATGGCCAAGTCACACATCTATGGACAATTGCGCCGCCATTTTTCATCCGATTGAGCCGCATTTTTTTAGACGTTCGCAGAAAGGTAAAGACACAAACTACGTTCTATTTTATGGCAATAACGTTCAGGTTTGTTCGAACCGTAACCGAAAATAACGTAAGTTCGCGCTAAAAGTGGCTTTCTGCCAGTGGCTGGCGTGAGCTGGGAAGTGTCGTTTTATGAAATTCAAAAGCCCTGGGTCTCCTCGTTCATAGGACTACACACACTTATGACAGCTTGCTTTACTTCCGTCTAATGCATCCAGTTTCCGTCAGGATGTGCTGAAATATTTATAAACTCATAATTTCACTAATAACACTTAAAATTAGGGATGCTCGATATTGGCTTTTTTACCGATACCGATATACCGATATTGTCCAACTCTTAATTTCCGATACCGATATCAACCGATACCGATATATGCAGGGTTCCCCCCCAAAAAACTGAATAATTTCAGGTAATTAACATTACATATTATCTCTTGTCGTGGAATATTATGCATACTTTTGACAATAAATAAAATCAGAATATTTTCTTACTTGCTTGCCTGGGTAAATAAAGGTTAAATAAATGTAAATTTTTTATTTTATTTTTTTTAAACTGATAGGCCTACCGATATTTTCCGATATCACATTTTAATGCCAATATCGGCCGATAATATCGGTAGGCCGATAATATCGGACATCCCTACTTAAAATCATTGGTAAACAAACGTAGTGCTGAAAATATACACTTTGACTGCTGTTTTGACAGGGTTAGGGTATTTACTCTTGGCTACATTTGAAAAAGAAACGCAACATGAATTAATACGTTCCGTATTCATCTATTTATGGCGTGATATCAATCTCGTACCGGTACCGGACCGCTCGTGCTTAAGGGGTTAAATAAGTAACCATTATAGCTATCCAAACTGATTAAAGTGTGTCATTGTCATTGTATTTCTTCAACCAGGGACAGGGACAAGCCACAGGGGCTGTGTGGAGAATGGGTTCTGGCCTACTGCTGACAGACAGTGTGTGTGAATGAGTGTGCTTGTATACATTAGGACAGTGCCACGCCTCGTTCCACATAGATTTTTTAAGCGAATTACAAATATTTCCAGGGGCCCAGATGGAGAGACAGGGCGGTCCCATAGGTGGTTTCCGACGGCGTAGTGGTTTCAAAATGCCACCGTGGGAAGTGGCTTTTCTCTGCACCTAAGGCTCACCTACAGTACCATGGTGGCGAGTGACGTAGTTCCAGGCCATTGCCGAAGTCTACCCACATTTACCGGGTGTTAACCCTTTCACTACCACACTACCAAATGGTTAACCCTTTCACTGCGACAATACAGAACATTAGCCATTTCACTGCCACACGACAAAGTGTTAACCCTTTCACAACCACACTACAGACGGTTAACCCTTTCACTGCCACGCGACAATGTGTTAACCCTTTCACAACCACACTACAGAAGGTTAACCCTTTCACTACCACACTACAGACAGTTAACCCTTTCACTGCCACACGACACATAGTTAACCATTTCGCAACCACACTACAGAAGGATAACCCTTTCACTACCACACTACAGACGGTTAACCCTTTAACTGCCACACGACAAATAGTTAACCCTTTTCGCAACCACACTACAGAAGGTTAACCCTTTCACTACCACACTACAGAGGGTTAACCATTTCACTGCCACACGACACATAGTTAACCCTTTCGCAACCACACTACAGAAGGTTAACCATTTCACTACCACACTACAGACAGTTAACCCTTTAACTGCCATACGACAAATAGTTAACCCTTTCGCAACCACACTACAGAAGGTTAACCCTTTCACTGCCACACTACAGAGGGTTAACCGTCTGTAGTGTGGTAGGGAAAGGTTAACCTTCTGTAGTATGGTAGTGAAAGGGTTTAATGTCAAGCCCTGTTCCAGACTATAGAATCCCACTCCCATTTTGAGGCTGTATCGGATCAGCAACATTTGATTCGGGATGATCCGGACTTGTCACTTGATAAAAATGTCATTAAAATGGTGAGATGATGAAACGAGGCCTTAGCGGTGAGCATGGACCATAGAAATGACATGTCCGCGGCGGCCGAGAAGGTTAAGACCACCATATAGCCGGCTGAGCTGGATCGGGGTGTTGGTACTGGCGGGTCTGGGGGTCCTGGGGTGGGGGAGGAAATGTCTTTTGTGGTGTCTGTGGTAATATAATATCTTTTTTTTATCGTTTTTATTTTTTAGGTTCTGTATGTAGGGGCGACAGTGCCTCTGGTAGAGCAGTCGTCTGGCAATCCGGAGGTTACCGGTTCGATTCCCGCTCCTCCCGGGCAGTGTGTCGATGTGTCCTTTGGCAAGACGCTTAACCCCTAATTGCTCCAGATGAGCAGGTTGGCACCTTGCATGGTTGCCTTCGAAACTACAAGATATTTTTGTCAGCGTAAAGAATGGGAATTTACATTTCTGATTTGATTTGATCTTTATTTATCCTCGAACACAACAAACCCGCAAATCACAGTAAAGACAACATTTAAACGTAAACAAATGAGTCCTTCTTCATCCGTAGAAAAACAAACAAGGATGAGTTGGAGAAGAGCGCACAGCTTATCCAGTCTCGCCCCTTTCTTACAATATCATAACATTTAAAATAGGGATGTCCGATATTATCGGGCTACTGATAATATCGGCCGATATTGGCAATAAAATGTAATATCGGAAATTATTAAATAAATTTTTTTATTATAATTTTTTTATTTTACCTTTATTTACCCAGGCAAGCAAGTAAGAACACATTCTTATTTTATTTATTGTCAAAAGTATGCATAATGTTGTGTTAATTCCACGACAAGAGATAATGTTAATTACCTGAAATTATTAAAAAAAAATTGGGGGGGAAACCCTGCATATATCGGTATCGGTTGATATCGGTATCGGAAAAAATTAAGAGTTGGACAATATCGGTATATCGGATATCGGTAAAAAAGCCAATATCGAACATCCCTAATTTAAAATAAAACTCTCTTACCTAAGAGAGCGAGAGAAAAAAAGGTTAAAAAACAACAAGACAACCATAATTTTTTGTTTTTAATAAATCAAAACATTCCTTGAGAGCTACTATCTATCAGTGTCTTTTTGTATTTATTTTTGAACTGTGCTGTTATTGCTGTTTTGTTTCCACTTGTAGTCCATTCCATAAAGTATACCCCACAAACTGAGTGGTGTGGACAGTAGGATATTTATATGTTTCCCCCTTATTAAATCATACCTTCCCTCTCTGTCCATGAATATTTTTTGTATGTTATCTGACAATGAATTGCTTCCGTCTTTAAACATGATTTGAGCAGTTCTAAAGTTCTAAATCTAATTAAAAACAATTGATTAGTATGCTGCTTACAATACCCAACATGATTTATGATCCTTATTGCTCTTTTTTGCAATGTGCATATCTTTTGTACGGTGCTTTTATAGGTATTACCCCAAATCTCAACACAACAGGTTATATACGGCAAAATAAGTGTGTAATAAAGTTTGTGCAATGATTTCTGATTACGGATATGTTTAGTTTTGCCCAATATGCCAATATGCTTCTGGCAATCTTGAAGCACAGATATTTAATGTGAGGTTTTCCAGCAGAGCTTATGGTCTATTAATACACCCAGAAACTTGTTTTCTGCTGACCCCAGTTTGACAAGTGGAAGAAAATGCCTGACGTACAGTATATTCTAGGTTCAAATAGCCCTCGTCTGTATCTAAAAAGAATTAAATAAACGGCATAGGCTACAAGTGAGGTGTAAGCTCGGATTTTGCTGTCATGTCAGACCGCACCATAAATCTACCACTATGTCTTCCCCGAGGAAAAGTGAACACTGATCTATCCACACACACACACACACACACACACACACACACACACACACACACACACACACACACACACACACACACACACACACACACACACACACACACACACACACACACACACACACACACACACACACACACACACACACACACACACACACACACACACACACACACACACACACACACACACACACACACACACACACACACACACACACACACACTTCAGATCTGCCAACAAAACACACAAACTCCCACTATCAATCTCTGACCAATCCATAACTCTGACAGACTCACTCAAATTCCTCGGCACCCACATCAACAATAACTTAAAATGGGACACCAACATCACCTACATCACAAAAAAGGCCCAGCAGCGCCTGTACTTCCTCAGGCAACTGAGGAAGTACAGGGTCAAACGCCACCTGCTGGTCCAATTCTATACCGCCATCATACAAAGCATACTCACGTCTTCAATCACAGTCTGGTACGGTTCCGCACAAAAACTCTCCATTAAAAAACTTCAGCGCATCATAAACAAGGCCTCCAAAATCATAGGATGTGACCTTCCCTCCCTGGACTCCATCTTCACCTCCCGCACAACCACCCGCGCCAGAAAAATTGCTAAGGACCCCTCATACCCAGCACACCCCCTGTTTCAGCCCCTGCCCTCAGGGAGGCGCTTTAAGTCCATCCTTTCAAAAACCACCCGCTTCAAGGACAGCTTCTTCCCCACCGCCATTCGGACCCTGAACTCCCTTGGCCCCCCTCTCCCCCTTCCGCCCCCACACTAACCAAGCTCCTGACCGATGGACTAGATTATTCTGTGTGTTTATGTTGTGCTATGTTGTGCTGTGCTGTATTTATGTATTTATTGTGTCATGTTGTACTGTATTATGTATCCACCCTGGCCTGTACCGATCAAGAATACCACCAACCTGGTTGTGTGGCAATAAGGGAAACTTGAACTTGAACACACACACACACACACACACACACACACACACACACACACACACACACACACACACACACACACACACACACACACACACACACACACACACACACACACACACACACACTGTACTCTCTCACACACAAACACACTACAGGTCACTTTAAACACAAAAAAAGGTAACTTTAAAAAACACAACTGTATGTTTTTGTAGAGTATAGTTAGTATAGCTAGTATAGTATAGATATAGCATAACTGTATATTGTATATTATATTGTATAGTAGTGTATATAGGACTTAACAATAATCTCTTATTATTTTTCTTTTATTCTTGCTTACCTGTCTGTTAAGAGAACAATAAGAAAAGCCACCGCCACATTCATCAAGCCGTTCTTAAAGTCCAAATCTGTTCTTACCCAGGTTTTTGGAATGGTCACACTCATTCTAAACTGGATGCGCGTTCTCGCGCAAGTCATTTGCATACAGAGACACGCCTCGCGGGCTCATTATAATACGAGAGCCGTGGGTCTGCATCGGATACCCCGGCCGTATTCAAGCGCTGGAGCGCTTTGTGATGGATCAAAATTAGATAGGAATCAAATGTATTGTCATCATACAGCACCTATAGCTATATAGTAGAATATACTGTATTAATATAGTAATATAATAGTAGTTGGCTAGTTGCGCGCTTCTGGCCACCTCCCGGAGTGCATGCATACACACGTACTGTATACAGTACACGCAAAATGAATCGTTCCAGCAAAGTACTGTAGGCTTTGTCAATACTGAACGACTGTGCGTTGTCAAGAGCCAATCGCACATGTTGCCACTCATCTGGCTCTGCAAATAGATCTAGAGTCTGAATATCTCCGCATATAGCCTGATGACTGGCAGTGCGCATAGTGCGTGCTCCGAGTCAAACTGGATGACACATCTCTCTCAAGGGTAGGCGGGGTGGGGGTAACTGTACATTGGATTTTCGACGAAACCTACTTGGTCCAAGAAGAGGGTCTTGTGTATTACTGGGTTTAAGTCAGTTGTTTATTTATTTATGTTTTACTGTTTGCATACGAGTGGTCCGCAAAATGTTCTTGATAACAATCTAGTGGTCCGCATAAAACAGAAGTTTGGGAACCACTGATATAGACGATCTCTAAATATGCGTTCTATGCTACGTATACAGTACAGTACTGCATATCTGTATGTCATGTCATAAATGTCATGATATATATCTGTATATCTGTATGTTGTGTATGTCATAAATGTTATGATGAATTGAAAATGGGGGACGCTGATGTAAACAAAACAAAAGTCTTTCTCTGGTCTGCATCCCCTTAACAATTGTGTGTATTGAGCTGTACTGTATTGTACCCATTCTGCAATCTGTTAATAAAATCTTCAATCAATCAATGGCCTGGGCGGCCAGAGCATAACTGTTCTAACAGCAATATATAATCCATTTCAGACAGAACGCACGCAATAAGTTATAATAATAATTATTATTATTATTGAAAAGTTCTGTAAATGTATAAAAAAAGGCTTTTTTTATTTTACTTTTTTTGGGGTAAGAATTTCTTATTTCGGTAAGAGGGCTCTCGACCACTCTTATAATTTGTTCTTGCCTGAGAAAAAAACAACAATAAGAAATCTTTGCTGAATCCCAGGTAAGAACAAAGTAAGAGGAAATGCTAGTTAAGAACGAAATCTGTTCTTATATCGCTTCATGCATGAGGCCCATTACCTTTCATTCGTAAGCATAGCATTGTATTGTATTTTATCTTAGTACTTTTTATCATGTCTATTTTATTATCTATTCTATTTTATTCTATTATTATTTGTATTTTTGCACAATCAAGGCGGGCATGGCCACCTTCATTTCACTACACGTCTTGTGTATGTATGTATGTATGTATGTATGTATGTATGTATGTATGTATGTATGTATGTATGTATGTATGTATGTATGTATGTATGTATGTATGTATGTATGTATGTATGTATGTATGTATGTATGTATGTATGTATGTATGTATGTATGTATGTATGTATGTATGTATGTATGTATGTATGTATGTATGTATGTATGTATGTATGTATGTATGTATGTATGTATGTATGTATGTATGTATGTATGTATGTATGTATGTATGTATGTATGTATGTATGTATGTATGTATGTATGTATGTATGTATGTATGTATGTATGTATGTATGTATGTGACAAATAAATCTCTTGAATCTTGAAAATGTCGGCCTTTACACAGCCAGAATCCAACACCTGCTTCCACACCTCAAACAGACAGATTCACGATTACAGACGCGTAGCCTACTGTCCACACTGATAACCAGCATCCTGCGCCCTGCCACTTGCACATCGCCTCGAGTCCCCACGATGGTGTTGTTTGTGTGCATTTCAGAGTCGCTGCTTATGTCAGGGCAACAGAGAATGAGATGAGTAAACAGAGAACAGTGGTGCCTCTCTCTCCGTGGAGCCTCTCTGTGGAGCAATGCTAATTAGCCTCCAGCTCACTCAGTAGCCAGCATGCTAAATACCCTGCTCATTAGGCCGCACGCTGAACACATCAGTCATTAGTCAGACGGGTAAATTGGCCATTTATTTGTCTGCATGCTAAATACCTGTGTCAATGCTAAACGTGTAATTTGCCAGACTGAATGCTAAATGCCTCTGCGAGTGTGTTTTACAGTCTAGTTATTGGACTAAGTGCTAAAGGCTTGGTTAGCAAGCGCCGCTAAATACCTTCAGTCAATGCGGGATCACCTGATTTATTAGTTTTTACCCTAGACTAGTCCGGAGACTAGATAATGAGGAGATGGATCACTGTGGTATGGGGGGAAATCCGTAACACTTAAAAACATGGCGGGGACAACGAAACTATACTTGCTACAAAACAGGCATATTCCGAGAAAATAATGAAGCGTGATGTGATTTTATGTTGAGTAAAAGTTTACTTTACTGGGCGTCAGGGTGGCGCACCACGTACAGCGCTGCGGTGCAACGTGGCCGTCCCGGGCTCGACTCCCGGACCCGGCGACCTTTGCCGGATGTCTTCCCCCCTCTATCTCCCATGCTTCCTCTCTCTCTCTACCGGACTTCCCGGTAGCAAAAACCAATAAAAATATCTACCAAAAACATAATTAAAAAAGATATTTTTTTTTACTTTACTGCAGGTTTTTAAAGACGTGCTGTCATACGGCGTTGGCAGGACTGGGTCGATCGGGGGAACGCACTGGACGACATTTTACAGACTCAAGGGCACACACAGTCTAGACACTGCACGCCAGATGGGATAATGTTTACAACCTGATCCACTGAGAGCTCCGAGGAGAAGAGAGAGAGTTGGATAGCATGTTAATTATGTTGTATAAGCGCCACGCTGGACTTTGTCTGCTTCTTCCCATCTTATTTTACGATATGCTTACCCTCGCTTTGTGCTATTCGTGTGTGTGTGTGTGTGTGTGTGTGTGTGTGTGTGTGTGTGTGTGTGTGTGTGTGTGTGTGTGTGTGTGTGTGTGTGTGTGTGTGTGTGTGTGTGTGTCCAGGCTAAGGTGACATGGTAACACTTTCTGCTTACGTCAGCTACTGTACATAACCCTTACCGCATCTGTATGCAGCCTAATTATGTTTGTTAACACTTTAATCGCCATGGGTTAAATTCATAATTTACCATCCCTCGCCAGCTCTATTTGTCTATGGAGAAGTTCCCCTTCTTTGCAGGGCTATAACTTTTTAAATTCTATTGCTAAATTGCCATTATTATGGCCCATTCAATGTCCTATATGTATTGTTCAGGGTGTAGCAACGTTAAACTTTTTCATTCACATATTCATACTAAAATATGGTCTAAAGTATAAGTATGTTTTTATCGTTTTCTGCAGCTTTCTTCAGAACGTGATTTATAGCCCTAAATGCATTATATTGTTGATCAAATACAGTTTGGTAGGAATCTGTGCGAGATAAAAAATGTCAACTGGACGTGGTTCTAGAAGTTTCTACGCATCATCTGATGATGACCGGATGGGCGGGGGATCGTTTATAATTCTGTGGGCAGCGTTAGATGATTCATCCAGAGTGGGTCATATGTTCATCAGATCAGTTAGTATAGAAGACGTTAGAAAATAACGTTGAAACTCACCGTGGCTTCCTCGCGCCGCTGGCAGATGAGCGTGGAACAGAATTTTTTCTATTATGGGATGGAGAAATGCCCGATCCATTTCCAGGTTGTATAAAAGTATATACGTCCAAATCATGTTGTTTTTTCGAGTTATTTGCACCGATCGATGTTCACTGTGTCAATACGGAGTCTCTCTAACGATAGCGAGTGCCCGGACCACATATGGATGAGCACTACCGGTTCAAAGGTTAATTTCCGATTGGCGATCTGCCGATCGGCCACCAGATGGCGCTCTTGAACCGCTAGAGAATTGAGTGGAGCTTTGCAGTGTGTCTCAGGGCTCCGGAAAGGAAATATGATTTCGATGACAGATTTTTGAAATATTGACATCAAAGACGAGTTACGGCGTCTTCGGCAGAATGAGCATGGCTAGGAATGACGTGTAAACTCGTCCACGGCGATCATAGTGTTAATATAATCCGCATTTTGCACAAGTATATCTGGATGATCCGTATATACCAGTGAATATACAGTATATAAAATATAATGAATTTCATCAATATATTTATGTGGTTTTACAAACAAACCAATGTCAAATGTGTGTGTGTGTGTGTGTGTGTGTGTGTGTGTGTGTGTGTGTGTGTGTGTGTGTGTGTGTGTGTGTGTGTGTGTGTGTGTGTGTGTGTGTGTGTGTGTGTGTGTGTGTGTGTCTGTGTGTGTGTGAGAGAAGGAGAGAGAGCGGAGAAAGAGACCACGGCTGATGGTCACAGAAGCGGCTGGATGTTCGTACTATGGACATGTGAAGGCAGAAGGCTGCTGCATCTACCATGAGGCTTCCATCAACTCCATCATCATCATCATCATCATCATCATCATCATCATCATCATCATCATCATCATCATCATCATCATCATCATCATCACCCACTTCTCTGGCCTCATCAGTCAGATCCTTCACACTCACTCAAAGCATGGCTGTTAGAAAATCAGGTGTGTGATCATTAGCGAGTCACGTCGCAGTCCAGCTGCCCAACCGCCCGTATGCTTGCCCACTAGCCTGACTGTCCTGATTGTGTATAATGTGTGCCTGCCTATACAGTGCTTGTCCATGTATGGGCTTTGATTTGTCCCTGTACACAATGTTTTTATAGATGCATGAATGCCTAGTGAGTGAATGTACAGAATATGTTTTAAACTGTATTTATATTAGCTTTAATGTCCAATTCTACTGTTTATTTTCTGGCTTAAACATCTAGCCCAGAGACTACAACTGAAAACTAGCAACCCTGCTAACGTTGGCATATTTACAGTTTTTCAATTTTATTAATTTATAAATGTATAACTGTTGATTGATATGCACTGTCCCTGATCAAATAAACTGAGTAAACTAAACTAAATCAGTCAGTGATGCCTGCTCTGCACATGGCATTATATTGCCTTCACAAGGTCAAGTTCAAGTTTCAAGTTTGTTTTTTATTTGTCAGAACAAAATACAGAATACTTTATAATGAAATGCTTGTTTCGAGCCCATGAGAGTGTGCTACATACAGTAAAGAGAAAGTAAGTAAAAACGAATTAAGAAGTAAAAAGTAGGTAAAGTAAAAACAAATTAAGAAGTAAAAAGTAGGTAAAGTCAATATACATATATATATATATACAATATACAATATACAATACAGAGTAAAAATGAGTAACAGTGAGGTAGAATGCAGAGGTACAAACTTGGGGTAGGGGGCAAATGAGGTATGCATGTGGTGCGCGTGTATGTGCGTTTCGTGACGCAATGTAGTTCTCTGGCAAACGGAGTTAATTAGAACCATACCATCTAGCAAGAATTAAACGTATTTACAAGTCGTATTAAGTTTAGCAAGTAAGGAGATATATATTTAGGGCTGTCAGTTTATCGCGTTAATTCGATTAATTAATTACACATCAAATTATCGCATTATGAAAATTAACTAAAAATTCATTACAAAAAAAAATATTATTTAATTTTTTTATTATTTTTTTATATATATATATATATATATATATATATATATATATATATATATTTTAAATCTCATTCATTCCATAAGGGACATCTAGGGACATCTATGAATCTCAGGGAATGTATTCCCAGTGTCAGAAATACTGTGGGCTAGATCCACAAAGAATGGATTGCACGGTGCAAGTTGCACCCTTACTTACTTACTTGCAATCTGTTAATAACATTTTCATTCAATCAATCAATCTGCACGGTGATTGATTGAATGAAAATTTTATTTTGAGTAAATTGTAATGAACCAAATGAGAATATCAATAATTTTTTTTTATCTTTGACTGTGAATAACACCATGCTTAAATTGACCAGACCTGAAAAATCTAAGCAAATTAATAGATGGAAGATGATTAAACAGAAGGTTTTGTAGATACAGTACTGAATTCTGCCATCCGGACACATGCAATTTGAAAAATGATTATAGAATATAGAATACCAGGCATAAAATGGTTATGCGATTAAAATGCAATTAATTAGATTAATTAATTACAAATCCTGTAATTAATTAGATAAAAAAAATTAATCGCCTGACAGCACTAATATATATATAACATATCAAAAGCACTCGAAAATGTAATTTTTCTATTTTTACCGATTTCTGAAAAGAGGTACTTTTTGAGCATTTGGGAGACATTCTAAATCCCTTTGTTCTCCGCCCACGGGTGCAAAAAGCAGTTTGGACTCTCAAGGGTTTTAATAATAGATAAATATAAAATGTGTTAAAGTGTCTAAAGTGAATAAAGTGAGTGGTAAGGTGAGTGTTTGTTTAAAGTGAGTGTATACACGTGGATGTGTGCATCCAGGTGCATCCAGCGCTGTATGAGTTTACGCCACAGAACGATGAATTCATCAGCGATGGAATGGATGTGTGGATCGATATGGATCTTGTTTGTTGTTTCATGTTTTCGTCATCGCAGGAGGAAGAATACCTGGCTTTGTTACCAGTGTAACGGATGGTACCGTGAAGCGCAGTCACGAAGGACTTCAGATGTTATGAAGTGACGAGTGGGGTGAGTAGCGGTGCTGTGGGTTAAACTCACTCTCATCCTCAAAAGACACATAGACACGTTACAAAGCAGTGAATTCACCTCTTGGTATAGCGGTCTGTGCTGTTGCCCTGCGGCGTGGGAGACCCACGGTACACCGGTACCAATATTTTGACTTTGATACCAATACCAAGTTTAGTATCGAGATACTGAAATGATACTTGAAACTGAAACAATACTGATTTGATACTCTACCTAATAGATCAGAAACACAAGTTTTTTTTTTTTTTTTTTATTCACAGCTACATTCACTGTGTGCCTTCTTTTACTGTCTGACACAATAGAGCAGGGGTTCTCAAACCTTTTTATACCACAACCCCATTTTATTTAGGAATTTCTTGGGCGACCCCACACTTAATGTATCGCGTAATTTCAATGCAGAAATAAGGAATATCAAAATAAAAGCACACGTTGTTGAACTTGATCATGCATATGTATTATAAAATGAAATTACAGCACAATGTTATCAATGAAATTAATTAATGTTATCAACAAAAGCAACGGAATTGTTTCTGTATACACATTTATAAAACGAGCCATATTTTGCCAAAATATGTTTCCAGAACAAAAAAAAACATATTAACATGCAATTCAACTCTCTCACTTCTCCTCTGAGCTCTCAGTGGATCAGGTCGTAAACATTATCCCATCTGGCGTCGTGGAACAAAAGCTTTCCCTCCCTGAGACACCTCAACAGCACAGTGTCTTGCATCAGAGTGTCTAGACTTTGTGCCCTTGAGCCTGTAAAATGTCGTCCAGTGCGTTCCCCTGATCGACCCAGTCTTGCCAACGCCGTCTGACAACACATCTTTAAAAAACGAGGCATATTTAGCCAAAATATGTTTTTTTTTTGTATGCGTTCACATGCGCTTTTCAATAATAAACAAAAACTAGACTTAATGGGAAGGGTGTGCTTGTACATTTGAATACAGTTCTATGATACGAGGCTGCGTTGTGCTGAGAAAGAGGCGGAGATCCGCTTCTACTCTGAGGCGAGATCTGTATTTATTTTCTATTAATGACGGTGCCAAAAATCCGGCCTCACAGAGGTATTATTGATGCGAAGGGGACAAGCTTTCTCAGCACAGCATTACACAGCACTGTCCAGTGAACTTGACTTTCAGTAGCTCGTCACAAGAAAGATCAGTTTGCGCCTCCTGCTCAGACAGTGGGAGGCCTGTTGCGTCATGCATAATGAACAGATCTTGGATCCATTTGTCCAAATTGTCAGTGCTCTTTTTTTGTCTGGTATTTTTTTCAGAAATTGTTCAATGAGCCCTTCTATGTGGCTACAGATGATGGGCTTCAAATCATTTTGTTCTACATTCTGTTCCTCCAAAAAGCCATCGAGCTGAATAAACACCCCAAAATCTCCGCTGATGATCCTGGAGTGGCGCGAACGGAGTTTTTTAATCCAGCTCTCCACAGAGGACGCGACCCTGGTCAGACGCCTCTGGTTTTAGCTCCGCAACGATGTACTCACTTTTAGCTATTATGTTTGTTTTTGCTACTTTTTTATTTAAAGCAACACTGGCGGGTACGTCATACGACCGTCAGACACTTATGGACCTGAACCCCGGGCTCAAAGAGGAGTTTGGAGACACTTTTGACCTAGAATGGCCAGCAGAAATCAGACGGGAGAATGGCGGCAAAGAAAAGAACAAAGGCGACGGCAGGAGAAGACACAGAGGGAGACGAGGAGGTATCAGATTGAGACTAAAAAGAGCTGCTTACCGCCCAGCAATTCCATCCATCTTTCTGGCGAATGCCCGTTCGTTGGAGGGTAGGATGGATGATCTGAGAGCGAGGGTCCGGTTCCAACGGGAGATGAGAGACATCAACATTATATGTCTCACAGAGACATGGCTCACGTCGACGACCCCAGACAAAAGCGTCTCTCCCTCGGATGCCTTCACAGTCTTACGTGCAGATCGCAACGCTGGCTCAGGAAAGACCATCGGCGGCGGAGTCTGCCTCATCACGAACAATTCCTGGGTTAATCCCGAGGGGGTGCAGGTCCTCTCAAACTCGTGTTCGCCGGACTTGGAACATCTTTCTATCCTATGTCGTCCGTTTCACCTCCCGAGGGAGTTCACAGCAGTCGTCATGACTGCCGTGTATATTCCCCCACACGCGAATACGGGCAAAGCGCTGGGCGAATTACACGATCATCTCAACAGACACCAGATCAAACACCCAGACGCAGCGATGGTAGTGGCCGGCGATTTCAACCAGGCCAACCTGAAGAAAGTGATGCCGTCCTTTTTCCAGCACATCGCTTGCTCCACCAGAGGGAAGAACACACTCGACCACTGCTATTCCCCGTTCAAAGCGGGTTACAAGGCAGTAGCCGCTCCGCCATTAACGGGGTCCACAAGCTCGAGCGATCATGACTCCATCTTGCTATTTCCGGCATATCAACAGAGATCACGTGACGCCGTCGTGTCACGTGAGACTAAGAAGTGGACCGACGAATCAGAGGCCACGCTCAAGGACGTGCTTGCAGACACGGATTGGGATATGTTCATAGGAAGCGCCAGTGACGTCAGTGAACTAGCAGACATAGTGGTGTGCTACATAACAACAATAGCTGATGGTATTGTCCTCAGGAAAACGGTGCGGATTTTCCCAAACCAGAAACCGTGGGTGGATAGCACTATTAGAGCAGCTCTGAACTCTCGTACCACCGCCTACAACCTGGGTAGAGAGTCAGGAAACATGGAGGAGTATAAGGCTTCAGTCTATACTCTACGCAAAGCAGTCAAACTTGCTAAGAGGACATATGCTGACAAACTGGAGACACAAATGGCACAAAACGACACAAGAGGATTATGGCAGGGACTGAAGTCAATAACTGACTATAAAGTCAGCGCCCCGTCAATGGGGAGCGACGACGCCTCCCTCGCGGACAAGCTCAACACCTTCTACGCTCGGTTTGGTGTAGACAGTGGCGCTGCTGGCTCTCCGGCTAGTGACGTCACTAGCGCGCCGGCTGTTGTGGAGGGGGGGGGGCAACCGCGAGGGGGGGGGGACGCTCTCTCGTTGTCGGAACACAGTGTGAGAAGAGCATTTATGCAGGTGAACACCAGGAAGGCTGCTGGCCCAGATGGCATAACAGGACGTATACTCAAGACCTGTGCCAACCAGCTGGCCCCTGTGTTCACCGCCATATTTAATCAATCACTGGCGGAGTCAGTGGTCCCTGCCTGCTTCAAGAGGTCTACCATCATCCCTGTGCCGAAGAAACCCTCCCCAGCATGTCCAAATGACTACAGACCGGTGGCACTCACCTCTGTGGTCATGAAATGTTTCGAGAGGCTGGTCAAGGACCACATTTGTGCCTCCCTCCCCAGTGATATGGACCCTATGCAATTTGCATACAGGACAAACAGGTCCACCGACGACGCGGTCTCCCAGGTACTGCACAGCACCCTCTCGCACCTTGACCGTCAGAAGGGGGGCTATGTGAGACTGTTGTTCATTGACTACAGCTCAGCGTTCAACACCATAGTCCCCACCAGACTGGTGGACAAGCTGATCGAGCTAGGTCTGAGCTCCGCCCTGAGCGCCTGGGTACTGGACTTTCTGAGCGAAAGACCCCAGGCGGTCAGGGTGGGGGGTCAGACCTCCAACACCATCACCCTGAGCATCGGGTCCCCCCAGGGCTGTGTTCTGAGCCCCCTTCTGTACTCACTCTACACACACGACTGTGTGGCCAAGTTCAGCTCCAACTCCATAGTGAAGTTCGCAGATGACACGGTGGTGGTGGGGCTGATCTCGGACAACGACGAGAAGGCCTACCGGGAGGAGGTGGAGGTACTGGAACGCTGGTGCCAGGACAACAGCCTGCTCCTGAACATTGGCAAAACCAAGGAACTGATCGTGGATTATAGGAGAGGACAGCAGGAGACACACACACCACTGATGATAAACGGGGCTACCGTGGACAGGGTGAGCAGCTTCAAGTACCTGGGGGTCCACATCTCAGAGGACCTGACATGGTCAACACACATAGGCACAGTAGTAAAGAAGGCGAAACAGCGTCTCTACCACCTGAGACAGTTAAGGAAGTTCAGAGTATCGGGGAAGATACTCCAGTCCTTCTACTCAGGAGCTGTAGAGAGCATCCTGACTGGAAACATCACTGCCTGGTATGGAAACAGCACGGCACAGGACAAGAAGGCCCTACAGAAAGTGGTGCGCTCAGCCGAGCGTACCACGGGTATTGCACTACCCCCCCTGCAGGTTCTATACAACAAGAGGTGCAAATCCAGAGCCTGCAGGATAATGAAAGACCCTCACCACCCCAATAACAGCCTGTTTCAGCTGCTGAGGTCAGGCAGACGCCTGCAAATCCCAGCTACTAGGACAGAGCGGCTTAGGCTCAGCTTCTTCCCCCAGGCCATCAGAGCCATGAACAATGTACATTGAGTGCTCAGAACATTGAACTGTCCACACACAAGCACACATGAACACACACACGACACGCACACTGTGCACGCTCACACACGAGCAGCCACTTAACACTTTAACATGAGCGGGCACACACTCATGTCGCACACACGCACACTTATGGCCAAAGCAAAGGACACTTTAAATTAGAATAACAGGAACAGTGTATTGCACTACCAAAGCTAACTAGCATGTCACACATGCGCTGTAAATAACTATGTACAGATACCGAGATGTCACTCCATGTTACCTGCTATCTGTTACTGCACAATGTTGTTTCTTCTTTTGATTCTATTATATGTACCACTGTATTGCACATCGTTGCGGGCAAGACCACCCGCATTTCATTGTATACCTGTATGCCGTGACAATTAAAACTCTTGACTTGACTTGATTTTAGCTGTGAGTCCAAACAGGTCTGTGTCCCGACCTTGTAGTCCCAATGTATTGAGGCCAGACGTGGCCTCCGCAACTATATACTGTACCTGCGCAAGATGTAGTGAGATGTGTAATCCTAGACGTTCGGCAGCCCTCATATGGGCAGTTGTGGCACTTTTCGCTCTGTGATTATACCTGTGCAGGATGTAGTGAGATGTGTATGTGGCCTCCGTGGCGAGACATGGCACCCCACTTCTCAGGGACCTGCACTGGCTCCCGCACGAATCCGCTTCAAGGCCCTCGACCTGGCATTCTGTGCGGTGAAGGGAACCTCTCCCGCCTACTTCCGGTCAATGGTCTCTAACTACACACCCTCAAGACCTATACGCTCTGCATCTTCTGGCCATCTACCACACTACAGAAGGTTAACCCGTTCACTACCACACTACAGAAGGTTAACTCTTTCACTACCACACTACAGAAGGTTAACCCTTTCACTACCACACTACAGAAGGTTAACCCTTTCACTACCACACTACAGACTGTTAACCGCCTGTAGTGTGGTAGTGAAAGGGTTAACCTTCTGTAGTGTGGTAGTGAAAGGGTTAAAGAGGATTGTTGTAAGGGGCAGGTACTTTAGGATGTCAATCAAAGTGCCCCCCCCCCCCCCCCCAGGGTCTGCTACATTCAGAAACGTGTCAAATAATTGCAAATGGGCGCGAATGACGTTTCCATGAATCCTTAGGATGAATAATGCTTTCTGCTAAAGGGCCCGGGAATCACGCAGCGAGCGGTTGCCATGGTAAGTAAGGACCTGTGCCACTGGATGGCACAATGTGTAGAAGCTGGTGGGGGGGGGGGGGGGGGGGGATTTATTTTTTCTATCACAAAATGTTCCTTTTTCATATGTGACAGGTTCTTACAGTAGATACAGATAACTCCCTATTCAAAGAGATATAGGGGTCAGGTCTTGGTCATCTTGTTAGCCTAGCCCCCCGTTATCAAGATGGTGGTTAGAGTAGACGTCTTATCTATACAGACTTGAAGTATTGCCGGAGACCTTTCGAGGGGAGACTAATCATGTAGTTTTCACTTTGTGTAATGTGTCATGTGCAGCGTTGTCTTACTGCCCCCCCCCCCCCCCCGCCCCACACACACACACACACACACACAAACACACAGCGGACTACAGCGGCCACAGACTCACGCCAATGACAGACGCAGAGGCTTTGACGGAATGTGGCTACCTTTTTCTTTACCATAGAAATTAAGGGAAATATTGGACCATACCTTACAAGCTGAAGGTGTTTTGAACAATCGGAACAACTAAAATGACATTTCTCTGACCCGTAAATCCAATGACTACCGTTGAATTGCTCTTGAGCAAGGCACCGGCTCCAGTGGCCTCGGCTCAGTGTCCAACCGCGGACAGGCGGTGGTTCACAAACTGTATGAAATTAGTGTAACTAAATGAGTGTAACACCCGGCATTAGCTGATGAAGAGAGGTCAGCCCACCTCCCTGGAGTGAAAGTGAAAGTAAAAAGAAGTTTATAATGTACTACCACACTACAGAAGGTTAACATTTTCACTACCACATTACAGAAGGTTAACCCGTTCACTACACACCACGCCCACCCGTCGCCTTAGGTCTGCTGATGCCAACCTCCTAACACCTCCCACGACCAAGCTCCGGACCTGGGGCGACAGGGCCTTTGCTGCTGCTGCCCCCTCCCTCTGAAATGCCCTCCCCAGCCATATACGTGATGCAAACACCCTAACATCCCACCCCCATGCCCCCCCCCCCCCCCCCCCCAAGGACTACTTAAAATAGACTCCCCCTTCCACCTGATTATTATTATTTATTATTTATATACATATAGAACTGCTCCACATGGATTTTAATATATCATGCTTTAAGTACTGTAGTTTTAATGTAGTTGGTGTTTTTTTATATAGTGGTCTTTTTACTGTAGTTTTAACTATTTTGTATAGTGGTGAGTGTCTATGTATTGTGACTGTATAGTTTGTCTTTTAACCACTGCACAAATGAAGTTCCGAAAGGAAAATAAAGTAATTCGAAGTTGAAGTAGAAATCAGTTCTCAAAACCCATCTTTTCAATCTTGCTTTTGACTTCTAATTCTATCAGTTTTATTCTATTTTGTCATGTATTATTTTTGTTCTGTTTTTTTGTTTTGCCATAGTTTTGTCTCTTCTACACATGTAAAGTGTCTTTGAGCACCTGGAAAAGCGCTATATAAAATAGATGTATTATTATTATTATTATTATTATTATTATTATTACTACCACACTACAGGTTAACCCTTTCACTACCACACTACAGAAGGTTAACCCTTTCACTACCACACTACAGAAGGTTAACTCTTTCACTACCACACTACAGGTTAACCTTTCACTACCACACTACGTAAGGGATAATGTATAGCTATGAGGTCATTGTCGCAAAATAATTGACCGACACAGAGTTTAAAATACCGAGCCGCCTCGGCGAGGTGTTTTAAACGTCAGTGAAGGTCAATTATTTTGCGACAATGATCGAGTATAGCTATACATTATCCCGCTTATTACATGGCTAACTTACTAACAATATACCTAATTCATTTTACATCGACTCGCAACACTGGTTCTGGCTGCGTTCTGGCTCCGCTCGTCGCTCCGCCCCCTGTCATCGCCGGCAGCAGAACACCGGCAGTGTCTAATTGCACTGAAACAGTGTGTGTCAGTGGGCTTGATTGCGAACAGCTGCGCACAGCGGTCATTATTGTCCCACAGCGGTCATTATTGTCTAATAATGACCGCTGTCGGGGGGCTATTGACCAATCACAAGCAAGCATTTCGGCGAATGTGAAAACGCCATGTAATAAAGACGGTTAACCCGTTCACTGCCACACTACGTAAGGGATAATGTATAGCTACGAGGTCATTGTCGCAAAATAATTGACCGACACGTAGTTTAAAATACCGAGCCGCCTCGGCGAGGTGTTTTAAACGTCAGTGAAGGTCAATTATTTTGCGATGATGACCGAGTAAAGCTATACATTATCCCGCTTATTACATGGCTAACTTACTAACAATATACCTAATTAATTTGACAAATCGCAGTTCTGTGGCTCTGTCAGCCCAAATAAAGTGATTATTATTATCGCGGGCAGCCTCTGTTCTGGCTCCGCTGTAATCGTCACACACACTCCGCTGTCAGTGCAGCCGCGGCAGGTGTGTCTGATTTGCTGCACTGATGTGGGCTTGATTGCGAACAGCTGCGCACATCGGTCATTATTGTCCCACAGCGGTCATTATTGTGTAATAATGACCGCTGTCGGGGGGCTATTGACCAATCACAAGCAAGCATTTCGACGAATGTGAAAACGCCATGTAATAAAGAAGGTTAACCCTTTCACTACCACACTACAGAAGGTTAACCCTTTCACTACCACACTACAGAAGGTTAACCTTTCACTGCCACTATCCGTTAACCGTCTGTAGTGGCGTAGTGAAAGGGTTAACCATTTGTCATGTAGCAGTGAAAGGGTTATCCTTCTGTAGAGTCACAGTGGAAGGGTTAACCCTTTGGTAGAGTGGTAGTGAAAGGGTTAACCCTTTGGTAGAGTGGTAGTGAAAGGGTTAAGGCATTAGCCTGTGCCGACCTCTACAGAAACATGCAGAACTCCTACCCGGGGTTCATCACTGGGCCGGACACACTCTCTACCATAGACATATATAAAGGCTAGATGACTCACCCGCGCTGCTGGCCAATGGAGGCCGACGTTGCCACATGGCGGCCATCTTGCCACAGGCAGCATGCCCACTCATAACATGAATGTCTATGGTGCATGTAATATTGAAATAACCATAGCTTGCCAAATGTTCTACCGATTTTCAAACGGTTGGGTTTGTTATAAACGTCAGAGATGTAGTTATCATAATGCATACTTATAATGGGCTTTCATATGGAGAAAATTTCAACATCGTCCAAGCATCCTGAATCATAGCCACGTTAATAACGTTTGTAATAAACCAAACCGTTTGTAAATCGGTTGAATATTTAGCAAGCTATGGTTATTTCAATAGTACATGCACCATAGACATTCATGTTATGAGTGGGCGTGCTGCCTGTGACAAGATGGCCGCCAGTGAACTACGCTGGAGACTCTGCCTTGCACCATCTAGTTATATCATCATCATCAACCTTTATTTATACTCGAAAAGACAATTGAGGTCACCCTCATTTTCAATGTTATCGAGACTTTACAGACATTTCAATGCACACATTTCTACAATATAACAATAATAAATATGAATAACTATCTATATAGTATAAAATTAACATAGGCATAAAATCAGCACACAGATTGACAGAATAAAAAAACAATGCATAAATTGCAGACATAAGAATAGGTATAAAAGACAATAAAAGTAGTGCAATGTAAACATGCAGACTTAATAATGGCATTGTACAAAAGTACAATGTCACTCGAAGGCATGTGAACCCCCCCGGAACAGTCAGTCCCCCCAAAACACCCCACACATCAATCGCTACCACATCCCCATCCAAGACGCACCCCCCGATAGAGCACGCCATGACCAAAGGAAAACACAAACAGCCCGCACGCCACTCACACCGCCATGTGACGGAGCTATACCTTCCCATATACGTATATATCTATGCTCTCTACAGCACAGCCAGAAAAATAAATAACGCACATCCTCCATTCGTTGGTGCTGAGCCAAACTGTAAAAACAGTAGTACATAAAACAAAAGCGGGGCTTGCAACTCACTTTTGATGCTTTAGATTAGACTTTAGATTAGCTATCAGCCCCACCTGGTGATCAGGGGCGGTCCCAAGACTTGCATGATTTTTATATTATATATATATGTATAAAATGTATAAAAAAAACATGCAAGTCTTGGGACCGCCCATGATCACCAGGTGGGGCTGATAGCTAATCTATTCCATTTCCTGTATAAAAAGATGTATACATTTTGTGTTGTGTTCATACTGGAAAAAGACCGGAAGGGTCGAAACGTTGTATCTCTTGCTATTATTTGTCACAATTAAAACACCTTGGAGCATCAAAAGTGAGTTGCGAGCCCCGCTTTTGTTTTATTTCTCTACAGCACAGCGCCATGGGTTGCTGGCGGGAACATCGATGGCGTGTGAACCGTTCTGCAGGCGGGCGGGGCTCGTTTAGTCTGCTACGGTCCCGCAGAGCAGAGGTGAGGGAATCAGCTAGCCATAGCAGAGGCCCCGTGACTAACACCACCGCCTCCAGCCTGCCCTCTCTCTCTTAATGCTCCCTAAGGAGGCGGCTGAGGACGAATCCCAGAGGAGATTACTGCAAAGCCTCCATACTGTATCCTCCCGGGAAGTCTTGTTCACACTTTTAATAAAGATAAGTGGGATTCCTCCCTCCTGGGCTTGTGATGCCTTTTGTCTTTTCGAGTGTCCGATTCGATGTGAGCTGTACATCACATGGTTAGGAGAATGGTTCATCTATCTTCCTTTGATATAGGGAATATCTTTTTTTTTATATATATATTGTTTTTGTTCTTCCAGCTGTTCAAAATGGTATATCTCCAAGAGATTTAAGAGCGATGAAAACTGATAATTTTTTTTATCAGAGCTGTTTGAATTAATGATTTTTATTTCGGTCTTCTTTTACAAAGCAATGTACAGTAGTAGAACATTTATAAAAGAAAGAAAATTACCGAAAAGGTATAGGCTGAAGCCGAGGCTTATAATTGCCTACCCTTTTTTACATTACATTATTTACAAAAAAACAAACAAAAAAACATAATTCAGTAGATCATTTTGCAAAAACAAAAGGTTATACAAGTTCCATAGTTTTATATACAAAATGTATACACATTTATTTATTTGTTTTTTATATATATATATATATATATATATATATATATATATATATATATATATATATATATATATATATATATATATATATATATATATATATATATATTTTATAATTTATTTTTTTGTCACGATTTTGATACAGTTATGTTATAATAAAATATAATTAGGATAATAATAATAATAATAATAATAATAATAATAATAATAATAATAATAATAATAATAATAATAATAATAATAATAATAATAATAATAATAATAATAATAATAATAATAATAATAATAATAATAATAATAATAATAATAATAATAATAATAATAATAATAATAATAATAATAATAATAATAATAATAATAATACAGTTTTATATTTTTGTATCTTGGTTTTTGTGGCGCTTCAAATACATTTTGGAGAAAATGATAGCATTTTCTTCTGATAGCTATGCAGGCTCACCTTTCAAAGTCTCCTCCTCCCCTCCAGGTTGCCTGTCTCTTAGGCCCCGACCGCCAAGAACCTATAGGTGTGGTCCTCGACGACCGGCTGAACTTCTCTGCTCGCATCGCCTCAACACGACCAGAACCTACAGACTCGTCCTGAGCAACGTGAGAAGAAGGATCCTCCCCTTCCTGACAAAAGAAGCCACTCAAGTCCTCCTGCAATCAACAGTCATGTCTCGACTATCACAGTGCTCTGCTAGCTGGGTTATTGGCTCGGCCCGCCAAGGCCCTTCAACTCTTACAGAACGCAGCGGCCCGCCTGATCTCCAACCAACCAAAGTCAGCCCACGTCAGTCAGAGAGCCGCTCTGGCTTCACATCGCCGCATGAATCCGCTTCAAGGTTCTTGACCTGGCATACCGTGCGGCGAGGGGGACGGTTCCCTCAAGTCAAATCAAATCAAATGTATTTGTAAGGCCCGACAACACACGTTAATGTCCCCATGGGCCGGACACGTCTTCTTTAAACAAGTCAAGAAGAAACATCACAATAAATCAAGAACAAAACAAAAACACCATAAAGTCCAAAATGAAATGTAAAATAAATAAATGAATAAATGAATGAATGCAACACTCCCAGACATACCCCACGCGAAGGTAAGGAAAAACCCACTAAAAACCTAGCAATAGGAAAAAAGCACCACAGGCAATATGGAGGAGAGAAACCTTAGAAGGGCCGTTCAAGGGGGGATCTCCCTTCTTAGATTTCGGTGATAGTAGTGTTGCTATAAAACAGGCGAAACAGTTGGTAAGTATGTACATATACGCGTAATGAAACACAAATAAGTACATGCAATAGCAACTGGGGTACTTAAGAACATTTTGAAAGATTGAAAATAGAGCTGATGACGGATCCATTTGAGGTGTGGGGGCGGCGTAGAGAGGATCGCATCCTCCCGGCCATCATCACGGGACATCGGTCAGTGGTGTCTAACTACACACTCTCAAGACCCCTACACTTTGCATCTTCTGGCCACCTCAGACCCACTCCTATTCTGGCTCCTGGGGGGGGTCATCAAAGAGAAGCAGGCTATTCTGTGTCCTCGCTCCATGATGGTATAGAACAAACTCCCCACCACAGTCAGGACAGCTGAAACCAACCCAATTGTCCACCGTTGACTAAAAACACACTTCTTCAATCAATAACTGAAATAATTTATTTAAAAAATAAAATGTATCTCCCTTCTCTCCCCTGCAGACCTTCAGAGAGTTATCCACGCTTTCATTTAATCTAGATTAGACTACTGCAACTCCCTCTATATAGGCATTAACCAGTCTTCCCTGTCCCACTTACAACTGGTACAAAACGCTGCTGCCAGACTGTTGACCGGAACCCGCAAGAGAGACCACATCACCCCTGTCCTTGCCTCCCTTCATTGGCTTCCAGTATGCTACAGGATAGATTTTAAGGTTCTCCTATTTGTTTTTAAAGCCCTTAATGGTCAGCCCCCCTCCTACATCTCAGACCTCCTATCCCCCTATTCCAACACCAGGTCCCTCAGGTCAGTCGATCAGAGGCTCCTGACAGTCCGGAGGTCTAACCTCAAGCTCAGGGGGGGCCGTGCCTTTGCTGTCGCAGCCCCTGCACTGTGGACAGCATCCCCACTCCCATTAGGCTTGCCCCCTCGATAGATGCCTTCAAATATTGTAACGTTCTCCAGGTTGCTGCGCCATCCTGTGGATTAATTCAGGTGGTGCAGCTTTGTTCCCTCATCACCAATTTGTGTCAGGTTATTATCATCAATTTGTTGTCTGTGCATTTGTTATCTGTCTTGTCTGTGATGTTCCACTCCCTGGTCTAATGTCTCTCCTGTCTGTGTTGGTTTTGTGATCTGGTTTAGTGTTGTTATCTTGTGTGTATTTATATGTCAACCATGTAATGTTCTGTGTCACTCTGTTCCTCCCAGCTGAGTCTAATTACCCAATTACCCTCCTGTGTCAATCAGTGTCTGTATATATGCCTGTGAGTTCCCTGTCTTCCCTGTCGCGTCATTACTCCTTGTTACATGGTTCCTATCGTGTTGTGTTCTTGTGTTTCAAGCCGTTCGCTGTTCACCTTTTTTGTAAGTAAATTATCTGTTCCTGTCAAAGTCTCTATCGCTCCTGTCATGGAGGATAGTTTCTATTATAGTGTTTTTGTTTTGTAGGTCAATTAGCTCGTGAGAAGGATTGCTCTCCCTCTGTGATGTGGAGCTACTCTTTATGTCATTAAAGGAGCATTGCTCATTTTTCAAGACTCAACACCTGCCTTCGTCTATCCTCTGCTGGTTATTCTCTATCCACCATTTATCATGCCCCATCGTAACAAATCTACGCTCAAAACCCACTTCTACCTACTAGTCTTTCCCGTTCACTGACTCATGCCCTGTTTTCCTGTGTGCTTGCCTGGGTGCCCTCCCGTAAAACGGAGTTGTGATTGTTGTCTATATGTATCTACCCTCTGTACAGCACTTTGGTTGACACGTGTCATGTTAAATGTGCTATATAAATAAATCTGATTGATTGATTGATTGACTGTACCTACTATGCTAATATATCTATACCACTTTGCATTCAGAGTTGTAGCACTCAAGTTCGACACTGTTTGATGAGCAATGCCACTGACCCTTAGCTGCCAGAGGTGTACCCCTCCTGCTGACTTGTTGTTCACAATTTGTAAGTCGCTTTGGACAAAAGCATCAGCTAAATTACTAAATGTAAATGTAAAAGTGTATTAAAAAATTCTAAAGGCAGGCTAACAAAGTCAAGACTTCACCCTGTCCTGTCCTGGTTATTAGAGAGAAAGGGGTGGATATGGGAGCGAGTGCCAGTGTAACGGAGGTACCGTGTGTCTATCCACAGTCACGATGGACTGTGTATAGTGAAGTGGCTGTGGACGTTAAGCGGTACTGCAAGTAAACTCACTCCCCAGAGGCATCCTGACCCATTACTAAGAGGTGAGTTCATCTCTTGGTACATTGATTGATTGATTGAATTTATTGATTGAAAACTTTATTAACAGATTGCAGAATGGGTACAGTACAGTACAGCTCAATACATACAATTGTTAAGGGGATGCAGACCAGAGAAAGACTTTCGTCTTGTTTACATCAGGGTCCCCCATTTTCAATTCATCATAACATATATGACACACATGACATACAGATAGACAGTACTGTGATGCCGCGCGCCGCACGGGAGACCGGGGTTCGACTCCCACTCGGGGCATGTCAAAATAAGACCGGTTACACGAGGGAAATTGTTTCATAGTATCAGCTGCTAGTGACCACGTCCCCGACCGCCAAGAACCTTGGTGTTGTCCTCGACAACCAGTTTAACTTCTCTGCTCACATCGCAGCGACAACCAGAACCTGCAGATTCCTCCTGAGCAACGTCAGAAGGATACGCCCCTTCCTGACAAAAGAAGCCACCCAACTCCTCGTCCAATCAACAGTCATTGCCCGCCTCGACTACTGCAACGCACTGCTAGCTGGCCTCCCGGCCACTGCCACCAAGCCTCTTCAACTCATTCAAAACGCAGCGGCCCGCCTGATCTCAAACCTACCGAAGTCGGCCCATGTCACCCCACTTCTTAGGGACCTGCACTGGCTCCCCATTGCTGCACGTATCCGCTTCAAGGCCCTCGACCTGGCATACCGTGCGGCAAAGGGAACCGCTCCCGCCTACCTCCGGTCAATGGTCTCTAACTACACACCCTCAAGACCCCTACGCTCTGCATCTTCTGGCCGCCTCAGACCTACTCCTATCCAAGCTCCAGGAGGGTCATCAAAGAGAAGCCGCCTATTCTCAGTCCTTGCCCCACAATGGTGGAATGAACTACCCATCCCAGTTAGGACAGCCGAATCGCGTCCAATCTTTCGCCGTCGACTAAAGACTCACTTCTTCAACCATTATCTGAAATGATTAAAAAATAAATAAATAGAATCTAACCCTGACTAACCTTACTGTCATGCACTTGTCCTAATAAACTAACCTACACTGTAACACGCAACACTTTGATGAACATTGTTACTCAGCTGATAGAGTTGTGCCCTTCCTGATGACTTGTCGTACAGAATTGATTGATTGAATTGATTGAAAACTTTATTAACAGATTGCAGAATGGGTACAATACAGTACAGCTCAATACACACAATTGTTAAGGGGATGCAGACCAGAGAAAGACTTTCGTCTTGTTTACATCAGGGTCCCCCATTTTCAATTCATCAGGATATTTAGAACATAGAACTTGTAAGTCGCTTTGAATAAAAGCGTCAGCTAAATGACTAAATGTAAATGTAAAGATAGCTGTCTAGCTATGGTGCTGTTGTGTGCGGATCACCTCGTCTCCTGTATAATAATAATAATAATAATACATTTTATTTGGTGGCGCCTTTCACGACACCCAAGGTCACTTTACAGATCATAAAAAAACACAGCAAGGCAATTAAAAGTCTAGGTTAAAAACAAAACAAACAACAGGAAGTATAAAACAGTGAAGTTAAAATAACAAAACAAACAAACAGCAGGGGGTATGGAACAGTGACACAGGTTTTAGTGAATATGCGAGTTTAAACAGACGGGTTTTCAGTTGTGATTTGAAAGATAGGGAGTCAGACTGTCTGAGATGTGGGGGCAGGGAGTTCCAGAGTCTGGGAGCCGAGCAGCTGACAGCTCGGGCACCCATGGTGCTGAGGCATGAGCTGGGGATGGATAGGAGTCCAGTAGAGGATGAGCGAAGGGAGCACCCATGGTGCTGAGGCATGAGCTGGGGATGGATAGGAGTCCAGTAGAGGATGAGCGAAGGGAGCACCCATGGTGCTGAGGCATGAGCTGGGGATGGATAGGAGTCCAGTAGAGGATGAGCGAAGGGAGCACCCATGGTGCTGAGGCATGAGCTGGGGATGGATAGGAGTCCAGTAGAGGATGAGCGAAGGGAGCACCCATGGTGCTGAGGCGTGAGCTGTGGATGGATAAGAGTCCAGTAGAGGATGAGCGAAGGGAGCACCCATGGTGCTGAGGCATGAGCTGGGGATGGATAGGAGTCCAGTAGAGGATGAGCGAAGGGAGCACCCATGGTGCTGAGGCGTGAGCTGTGGATGGATAAGAGTCCAGTAGAGGATGAGCGAAGGGAGCACCCATGGTGCTGAGGCGTGAGCTTGGGGATGGAGAGGAGTCCAGTAGAGGATGAGCGGAGAGTGCGGGAGGGGGTGTAATCCTGGAGGAGGTCAGTGATGTACGGTAGATGGGGGCTAGATTGTGGAGGGTTTTGAAGGTGAGTCGGAGGTTTTTGAAGTCGATCCGGTAGTGCACAGGGAGCCAGTGTAGTTGAATGAGGACATCTGAGCATCTGCTCTCCCACTATTGAACTTGGGGGAGCAAAGGTATGCTCTTGCTCCACCACTTTTTGATCATATGAAAAATGATATACCCCCCCCCCCCCCCCAATATATAAATCTAACCATAACTACGTTATTTCAATCAAATTAATAATACGCAATGACACTTAATAGCGAGTTTTTAAGTTTCCAAAGATGCTGTCCCCCCCTGCCCTCCACATTTGAATGGTTTGATCCACTGCATACCACGGTCCCTCCCCCAGCAGTCAGTAGCGCGCATGCTGCTGCAGCCAGTACAGGCTGAGTGCGTGTGTGTGTCACAGGCGACAGAGTCTCTTATCGGTGGCAGGATTTTCCAGTAAGTTGTTCAAACAAAAGATTATGTTAGACATATCTTTACTATTGAGTGGTAGAACTTCTACCACGCAATACAATAAAAGTGTTTCACGTGCCGAAATGCCATCTGGTCATACCGTAAATCCTCTAATAATAATAATAATAATAAATAATAACAACGTTTCCCCCTGGTTGGCGTTAGCTTTAGTGCTAGCCGCTAGCTAACGTTGTCATATTATCTAGATATGTGGTGTCAGCTGGATGACATGACTTCGTTTGCAAAATACGTTCGCTATCTATATGGCAGACGAGCAGGGCCGGATTAACGACGGCCGCGGCCCGTGGGCCTCTATTGACAAGGGGCCTAAATAAAAAATAAAAATGTACTTTATTTTTTTTATTTTTACTTTTTTTTTTGAGATCGATGTCATGACTGTGGATTTCAGACTCAGGGAGGAGGCAGAGAAGGAGAGAAAGAGACACAAGAGTTACAGGTAATGGAAATATATCTTTTTTCTCTTTCTTATTAAAAACTTGGCCTATTTGAAAGGAGATTGATTTAATAAAAATAAATGAGCGAAAAATCAATATACAGTATATATACAGTGTATATATATATATATATTAATATATTATTATTATAGTAATTGGCTATCATACTGCAATATAAACTGAGTTTTATAGTGAAAAGAGCAGCTTTATTGGTCAAGATTGAAGGCTCTATATTGCAGGAAATTGCACGTACAGGTTCATTAAATTTAAAAAAAAAACGTCTGTCCCTTGCCTGTCCCAAAAAAAATTAAAATAAAAAATGTAAATTAAAAAAAAATTATAAAAAAAAATAATTTGCACCCCCACTTTCAACTATAACTAGGCGGCCATGGATGTGGTCGGATGAGTTTGTGCGGAGTGCGGGTGAACAAAGGGAACCGAGTCATACTTGGTTAAGTGGAAGCCGTTATTTATTATCATTCGCTGTGTCCGTTTCTCTGGCTACCCTGAATCCATTCCATTCCAATCCACGCACTTTATTGTTCATACATGTCAAAAGTTGTTATTAATCTAGTTAATTCGAAACGGAATGGATTTTTGGCACCGGTACAATAATTTTCAATCTCATTTCCCTTTCTGCCTTCTATAACACAATAAGAATATAAGCATTTTTCTTTTTCACTGTAAGAACAAATGGGGGGACAGGATATGGTCGAGGACATATGACTTGATTCAGGGACTGTCCACGAAAATCAGAGACGTCTTGTCACCTTAACCCTTTCACTACCACACTACCAAAGGTTAACCCTTTCACTGTGACAATACAGAAGGTTAACCCTTTCACTGCAAGTCAACAAAAGGTTGACCCTTTCACTACCACACTTCAGAAGGTTAACCCTTTCACTAAGGTTAACTGTCTGTAGTGTGGTAGTGAAAGGGTTAACCTTCTGTAGTGTGTTAGTGAGAGGGTTAATAACAACTTTTGACATGAACAATAAAGTGCATGGATTGGAATGGAATGGAATGGATTCAGGGCAGGCAGGAAAACGGACACAGCGACCGTTAAAAATAACGGCCTCCACCACGTAACCAAGTATGACTCGTTCCCTTTGTTCGTGCCAAAGAACCTTTAACCATTTCACTACAACACTAGTTTCAAGTTTCTTTAATAGTTGTCATACAGAAGTACAGAATACTTTCATACAAAATGCTTCTTACTGTTACGCTCCAGAGACTGTGCTAGACAAGATAGTATCAAATAACATAGTATAGCATGTAATTTAGAAGTAGAAAATGAGGTCACAGTGTTCAGTATAGACATATGTACAATGTTCGATGCAGAATAGACGTAACTGAGTTACCATATAATATACAATACTATGCAGTGTACTAATGTACAGTACTATATAGTGCAAAGCAGAAATGGGATGAGGTACAATTTAGGTACAATTTACAGTAAGGTGTACGAGTTGTAGTGCAATCCTTCATCAATAAATATAAAGTGTGGGGAGTGGGTGCTACAGTGTGTTTGTTTAAAGTGGGTGTGTGCTATAAAGTGTGTGGAGTGGGTGCTACAGTGTGTTTGTTTAAAGTGAGTGTGTGCGTGTGGATGTGTGTGCTATGTGCATTTGATGGTTGTTGTTGTGTAGTGTTCATTGTTCGTTTAGCAGCCTGATGGCCTGGGGATAGAAGCTTCTTCTGAGTCTTTCTGTGCTCGCCTTGAGACTCCGGTATCGCTTGCCTGACCGCAGCAGTTCAAAGAGGCAGTTGTTTGGGTGACTGGAGTCTTTAATGATCCTCTTAGCCTTGCCCCTGCAACGCTTGTTGTAAATGTTCTGGAGGGTGGGGAGCCCCCCTCCAATTGTGCGTTCGGCTGAACGTGTCACTCTTTGTAGTCTGCTTCAGTCTTGTGCAGTGCTATTCCCAAACCAGGAGGTGATGTTGCCAGTCAGGATGCTCTCTATTGTACATGAGTAGAAGTTCTTAAGGATCTTCTGACTGACTTGGAACTTCCTTAGGCGCCTGAGGAAGTAGAGGCGTTGTCGTGCCTTCTTCACAACACTGTCAATGTGTGTGGTCCATGTCAAGTCCTCGGATATGTAAGCTCCGAGGTACTTAAAGCTGTTGACTCTCTCAACCGTCGATGCTGAGGGGGCTGTAGTCCTTGACCCCCGACCTCCTGAAGTCCACAATCATCTCCTTTGTTTTGCTGACGTTCAGGGAGAGGCTGTTTTCCTGGCACCATCCCGCCAGGACCTTGACCTCTTCCAGGTAGGCCCTCTCGTCGTTGGCAGAGATCAGGCCCACCACCACTGTGTCGTCAGCAAATTTGATGATTGTATTGCTACTCCGCTGAGCCACACAGTCGTGTGTGTACAGGGAGTAGAGGAGGGGACTAGAAGAAGAAGGTTAACCTTTCACTACCACACTACAGACCGTCTGTAGTGTGGTAGTGAAAGGGTTAACATTATGTAGTGTGGTAGTGAAAGGGTTAACCCTTTGTGGTGTGGCAGTGAAAGGGTTAACCTTCTGTATTGTCGCAGTGAAAGGGTTAAGACAAACCAAGTAACCTCTGCTCCCTAAAAAGCCCAAAACGATGAGCCAAAAGACCTGGCTCCCCTTAAAAGAGCTGTAATTTGTATTTTTCTTACTGCATCAGTTATGGGCCTTGATATCATCCCCAAATCATAACGTCAGCTTATCATTATTGTCATAATAGTTTTCTTCTGTTCTTATTTAACACCATTTGAGGCCGAAAATAAAAAAGACATTAGCAACTTCAGAGGCCAGAGAGTGGGACCTATAAATACATTTACTATCCAATAGCATTGTGAGGCTGAACATGGGCAATGTGCTTAAACAATTTAAAATAAACATTTACAGACTTGTAATAGTTTTAGTTTTAGTCTTAGTCATGTCTCAAATGCTCTTTTTCATTGTCATCATATTTAGTCACCTTTATCTATTTTTCGTTTAGTCAAGTTTTAGTCAACTACAGGTCTGAGCATTTTAGTTTTAGTCTTTTTTGTTTAGTTTCGATTTAGTCTTTTTTGTTTAGTCTCACCACTCAGTTACAGCCTCATAAGTTGGCGTGAGCTTTTTCGAAAACAAAAAAATCTAATGTTAGTGCTAGATGTAGACTTATGTAAGCTATTTAATGTGTTCTATTGTGGTGGATCAACATAATTCACCCACGGAACGATGTCGGATAAGGGTTCCGCACGGACAATTATGTGTGTTACTTTCCTGTCGGCAAACGAGTTCCCGTTAGCTAGCAAGTAAACATTGTTGACGTTGAAGTTGATGTTGAATAATTATTTAGCGTTGTCTTTCGACAGGCCGCCAACGACTCCTATTCTTCTATTATTGATGCTGACGTTATTAGGTGGAGTTGCGCGCCCTCTTGGGGTTTTGATTTGGGGATGAGAGGGCATTAAACCCATGCCATGTGCAGTTACTGCTATCTAGAATGCTGGCTAAGAACAAATAATGCGGGTGAGGAAATTAATCAAAGCGCTTGCGGTGCACACATCGGAAACTGAAATGCTGCACTAATAATAACATGAATTATTCTAAACGTTATAATTATTTTGTCTCGTCTTAAAATAAAAGAGAGATTTCGGCAAGATTTTGTCATCATCATTAAAACTGTGTAGGACCCAGGGCTAGAACTGCACCCTGAGAGAGGGAACTGCGCCCTGAGAGGGAGGTTTGCCCTGAGTGGGAGGTTCAAGAATCAAGAATCAATAATCAAGAGGTTTATTTGTCACATACATACCAGGGCATACAGTAAAATGCGGGTGGTCATGCCCGCATTGATTGTGCAAAATACAATAATAAAAATAGGCATAGAAAAAATAAACATAGAAAAAATAAAATAGGTAAGACAATATATATATATATGTGTTAATATATCCCTATGACAATATAATCATGTGTCAGTGTGTGTAAATATATCTCTAATGACAATATAATCATGTGTCAGTGTGTATACATATATCTCTAATGACAATATAATCATGTGTCAGTGTGTGTAAATATATCTCTAATGACAATATAATCATGTGTCAGTGTGTGTAAATATATCTCTAATGACAATATAATCATGTGTCAGTGTGTGTAGATATATCCTTAATGACAATATAATCATGTGTCAGTGTGTGTAAATTTATCTCTAATGACAATATAATCATGTGTCAGTGTGTGTAAATGTATCTCTAATGACAATATAATCATGACATTTGAGACAATCTGCACAATCGATTACTGTGACTATAAGTTGGTGTGCCTTGGGATTCTGGTTTGACATTTGTCCCTTGGTCCCAAAAAGGTTGACAACCACACTGTTGTACGCTACATTCCTTTGAAATACATGAATTAACCCATTCACTACCACACTACAGAAGGTTAACCCTTTCACTACCACACTACAGACGGCTGTAGTGAAAGGGCTGACCCTTTGTGGTGTGGCAGTGAAAGGGTTAAGGCTTCGGAAAGGCGCCACACCCCTAGAGCACACGTAACAGTGTACAATGTAAAGTGTTCCGATGGCATAGGGAAGTTAAAATAGCACAGTAGCGGGCGTCAGGGTGGGCGCACCATGTAGCTGTGCTGCAGTGCAACACAGACGTCCCGGGTTCGACTCCCGGACCCGGTGTCCTTTGCCGCATGTCTTCCCCCAAGTCTTCATTTGCATGTAGATTTAAGTGATGAGTTTATTTGCATATTGAAACCGGTAATACAAATTTGATCACAAGTGGTCACTCGGTGTGGTCTGAATTCCATGTCAACTGGATCCAGACACTGAATAAATCTTCAAAATACAGGTCTGACCAGGGCCTAAGAGTCTAAGAAGGCCACCTTCACACTGCAATCCTTTGTAGTGGAAAATGTACCTTTATATATTATAATCCTAATGTAGTTAATGTATTTATGACTGGTTCATGTAAGGACAACTTGTCATCTCTTGGAAACTGGTGTTCGAAGGTTCTGTGAGAATGGGCTGTTTAAAATATTGCTCAATCACACTGTTTACAGAACAGAGATAACAGGTTTTTGACAGGGGCACGGGGGTCTCTTACTCTGAGCCTTGTCCCCTGTCTCCTGTCTGAGTGAGGCGATGAGTGGTGTCACATCGTACCACTCTCCAGCATTATAAATATCTGTGAATATTGCATAAGCCCCATTTGCGTACTCTGACTCTCCAGGTTTTGTTCTTTGTCCCCCTCCCCTGGGGCAGACGCTACCGCTCTATCACACGCTCTACCTCTCGGTTTACTAAGAGTTTCTTCCCCAGTGCTGTGCGCAGCCTGAATAACTCCAAAGGCTAGATTTGTATCTTATCATATTTTTAATTTGGTGTGTTACTACTCAGGTTGTGGAAGTGCTGTTTCTGTGTGTCTGTGCATTACGCACTTTGATTATTATGCACTTTTACTGTAAATTGTGCCTCTATGCATTATGCACTTTACTATGATATGCACTTTAGGGGATGTTGATCTTAACATTTTTATACAGTCTGTGTTTTTTCTTACTGTTCATGTTTTATTTGTTTGCACTGTTTCTGCTCTGCTCCTGTATTGGTTTAGTTGTAGACAGACAGTATTGCTCTGTACCTGTATTCCTATGTGGATTCCTCCATGGCAAATAAAATCTCTGACTCTGACTCTGAGATTTTCACATGTGAGCAAATAAATCAGATTTTTCGCCCTGCAGTGAGGCCTAAAAGTCATGCGGCCATGCGATTAGAGTTATGTAAGGGATACAACTATGTGTGCATTTAATGCACACCTCCCCCGGCCAATCAGAAAAGAGTATTCACCCAGACCATGGTATAAACTACGGCAATGTAGAAAACTAGAGGGATCTGCTTATGCAAACCCACATTATTAAATATGTAACATGGCGTTATCACAGCGGTGTGTAAAAGAAGCAGGGTGATGTTGGACTATATACCAAGGCTTATAGGCAGTGTATCTCTGAGCTGCAGGATGCGTCTGATTGGCCACAGAGCAATGAGATGAGTGGCTACACGGCTACAGTTAGCTGCCACTCAACCGGTGAATCAGTGGTAGACTAAAAGACTCCCGAGATGTAGCACTGAACGGCACAGGAAGTCCTTCATACCGACAGCCATCAGACTCTATAATGCATCACTGTGTGTCTCACTGCATCACTGAGCACAGGGTGACAGTACTATCCTCCTGGATTTTCACTTTTAAACCGAAATAGTAAAATTTTACACTCTATATTTCTGTATATTTTTACTGTATATTTTATATTAGAATGTAACATAGGAAATGGAAAACCCGGACCGTATTTTATTCTTAGGCTTATTTTTATTATTATTCGTGACATTTGTTTTTGTCTACCTAAATGTTTACTGTTTACTGTGAGAGATTTGTAGTGCCAAATTTCCCCCGGGATGAATAAAGTATTTCTACCCTATTCTATTCTATTCTATTCTATTCTATGTAAATATTTATTTAATCTCAAAACATCATTGAGAGCAGGCTCTCGTTTACAACGACGTCGAGAGAGGTGTACAATACATAATAATACAAAAACAATATTGAAACAGAAAAGTCAATTCAACCATTTAAATTAATTAAAACAACTAAAGAGTGACGTGAAATGGTTGTCTAGTAGCCTAGCCTACAGCTTTAAACTGACCAATGGATGCTAAAGTATTGAGTTTTAATTAGGGATGTCCGATATTATCGGCCTACCGATATTATCAGCCGATATTGGCATTAAAATGTGATATCGGAAAATATCGGTATCGGTTTTCAAAAAAATTCAGATTACATTTTTTGTCAAAAGTATGCATAATGTTATGTTAATTCCACAACAAGACATATGTAATGTTAATTACCTGAAATTATTCCGTTTTTGGGGGGGGGGGGGGGGACCCTGCATATATCGGTATCGGTTGATATCGGTATCGGAAATTAAGAGTTGGACAATATCGGTAGGCTATATCGGTATCTGTAAAAAAGCCAATATCGAGCATCCCTAGTTTTAACCCTTTCACTACCACACTACAGAAGGTCAACCCTTTCACTACCACACTACAGACGGGTTAACCGTCTGTAGTGTGGTAGTGAAAGGGTTAACCTTCTGTAGTGTGGTTGTGAACGGGTTAACAATTTGTCGTGTGGCAGTGAAAGGGTTAACCTTCTGTATTGTCGCGGTGAAAAGGGTTAACCCTTTGGTAGTGTGGTAGTGAAAGGGTTAAAGTGCTTTGCAAAACGTTCCACGTGTCGGGGGGCACAGAAGCTAAAAGCAGATTCTCCTAATTCAGTGCAAACTCTGGGGACCTTAAGCTTAAGTCAATGACCAGAGCCAGTGTGATAAGGTCCAGAGCTCCAGTCCAGTAATGAGGTGATGTAGGGTGGAAGATCCTCAATAATGGCTTTATACAGAAACAGGTCTCTACAAGGGAGGAACACCCAACCTTATCATATAGGATATAATGATGGGAACCAACCGTATCATACAGAATACAATGATGGTACCAACCTTATCATACAGAATACAATGATGGTACCAACCTTATCATACAGAATACAATGATGGTTACCAACCTTATCATACAGAATACAATGATGGTTACCAACCTTATCATACAGAATACAATGATGGTTACCAACCTTATCATACAGAATACAATGATGGGAACCAACCTTATCATACAGAATACAATGATGGTTACCAACCTTATCATACAGAATACAATGATGGTACCAACCTTATCATACAGAATACAATGATGGTTACCAACCTTATCATACAGAATACAATGATGGTACCAACCTTATCATACAGAATACAATGATGGATACCAACCTTATCATACAGAATACAATGATGGATACCAACCTTATCATACAGAATACAATGATGGATACCAACCTTATCATACAGAATACAATGATGGTTACCAACCTTATCATATAGGATACAATGGTGGTACTAACCTTATCATATAGGATACAATGATGGAACCAACCTTATCATACAGAATACAATGATGGTACCAACCTTATCATACATGATACAATGATGAAACCATAACTGTCACCGGTAAATAGGTACGCTGCATTCTGCATCTCTGATGCATTAAAACATAAAAAGCACTCTATCAATGCGTTCAGGGAACCCACATAGTTTTTCCCCATTAAATCTAGCATACAATGCTACTTTCACTGCTCATGTTTAATTTCAACAAAGCTACTCTGATGCCACTTTAGTGTCCAGGGGACAAGCTGTGTTGGAGAAAAATAGCTGAGAATCCACCATCCACTGAAATAATAAGAGAATAACCCACCGTCCACCGTTTTCACATTTACATATCATTTAGTAATTTAGCTGACACTTTTATCCAAAGCGACTTACTGTGCAAGTTTTGTACGACAAGTCAGCAGGAAGGGCACAACTCTATCAGCTGAGTAATAATGTTCATCAAATTGTCGAGTGCTACAATGTAGGTTAGTATATATTAGGACAAGTGCATGACAGTAAGGTTAGTTAGGGTTATTTATTTTTTATAAATAAAAAATTATTCATTTCAGGTATTGATTGAAGAAGTGTGTCTGTATAGGCCGTAAGGTGAAGGCTGTATCGTTTCATCCCATTCCCACCTCAGCGGACTACACAATTTTCACTCTGGGTGAAAGACATATTGGTGTAGATTTACTGTAGGAATAAAAAGTTCTCCATTTACAATCCTGCCCGTTTTGCGCAATCATAATTTAAAAGTCGGGACTAGATCTTTCCTCGCAAATGGATACTTGGTCACCACAGAGTTTTATTTGACGTAATTGGTGCGAGTTCGGTCACGTATCTTGCGCTCGACCAATAGCAGCTCTCTTTGCTGCAAGGATACGGCCATCGGGTGACAACAAATGACATCCACCGGGTAAGTTACGGACGAAAATGGACAAAAAACACCTTCTAAAGTTCGCAAAAAAGTTTCTAAACAATGTTATATGCATTGCAGATCGTTATGAGAATACTGTATATTTCAATTAGTTAGTTAATTATATTGACTTGTTATATTGTTTACACTGCTTGTTTTTACTACCTGTACCCCCATCCTCTCCCCCATGCTGCTATGATGCCTGAATGTCCCAATAAAGGACCAATAAAGGAATATCTTATCTTATCGTATCTGAAGAAAACTAGAATGCTAGTTATGTAAAAACAAAAACACAGCTAAACTGTCTCCCAGCACAGCATCAAATAGTGTATCCACATCTTGATTGATTGAAAACTTTATTAACAGATTGCAGAATGGGTACAATACAGTACGGCTCAATACACACAATTGTTAAGGGGATGCAGACCAGAGAAAGACTTTCATCTTGTTTACATCAGGGTCCCCCATTTTCAATTCATCATGACATTTATGACATACATGATATACAGATATATATCATGACATTTATGACAAAAAATTTATCTCTAAACAATGTCCTGGTAGGTTAAGCCACCGTTCGACAGAGTTTCTATCCCTCCGTGTCTGTGTAAAATCGTGTACAAGTTTTTTCTGAATGGACGTGAGATGCATATAACATTGTTTGGAAACCTTTTTGCGAACTTTAGAAGGTGTATTTTGTCCATTTTTGTCTGTAACGTTACTCTGTGGATGTAATTTGTTTACCCAATGGCCGTATCCTCGCAACAAAGAGAGCTGCTATTGGTCGAGCGCAAGATATGTAACCGAACTCGCACCAATTACGTCAAATAAAACTCTGTGGTGACTAAGTATCCGTTCGCGAGGAAAGATCTAGTCCCGACTTTAAAATTATGATTGCGCAAAACGGGCAAGATTGTAAATGGAGATCTTTTTATTCCTAAATCTACACCAATAGATCTTTAGCCCAGAGTGAAAATGATGTAGTCCGCCGAGGTGGGAAGGAGAATCGCTTTCTAGCCACTTCTCAGCCTTCACCGTACGGCCTATTAGTCTACAGCGAAAGATTGGCCGGGTTTCGGCTGTCCTAAATGTGGTGGGAAGTTTGTTACACCATTGTGTGGCAAGGACTGAGAATAGGCGGCTTCTCTTTGATGACCCTCCCGGAGCTCGGATAGGAGTGGGTCTGAGGCGGCCAGAAGATGCAGAGCGTAGGGGCTTGAGGGTGTGTAGTTAGAGACTATTTGAGAGCCAGTGCAGGTCTCTAAGAAGTGGGGTGACATGGGCTGACTTCGGTAGGTTTGAGATCAGGCAGGCCGCTGCGTTCTGAATGAGTTGAAGAGGCTTGGTAGCAGTGGTCGGGAGGCCAGCAAGTAGTGCATTGCAGTAGTCGAGGCGGGAGATGACTGTTGATTGGACGAGGAGTTGAGCACATCTCACCAAGGTTGTTTTGTATCTCCGAGTTTAGGAACTGTAGACTACTGATCGTTTTCTGATAGTGTATTTCAATATTTAGAAGCTTAGATTGTCGGGGTGTTGATCTGTGATCCGTATGGTTGGTCGCTCTCCTCGGTTCGGCACACATGTGAATCACGGATTTATTGCACAATATCACGTGATATTCTCCAGCATCGTCTGCAGTCTGCAGTTTGGGCACATTACAGATTTTGTATCCATAGAGATTAAACAGCTACTGTGTGCGAGAATTGCACACAGCGAGGCATATGTGATTAACGTTATGTCTAGATAGCGGTTTGTTACCAGAACAAGAGGGAGGGGAGGGCAACTCATTCTCCCCAAAGTATTATATACACTAAACAACCTCTGCATTTAGATGCTGACAGGGCAAACTCATAATCAAAGCCTTAACCCTTTCACTACCACACTACAGAAGGTCAACCAAGTATGTCTTCCTTGTATTTTCAGCTAATATATTGACGTTTTTTTTTTTGCTGATCCAAAAGATGATCCGATCCGTGACTCAAAACTTTGGTATATTTCAGATAGATGTTGTGATGATTTGTGCTCTAGCAATTTAAGCATCCAGATAATCTTTCTTTGCAATCAAATGGTTAGATTGCTGGCACTGTAACAATTGTGGGGCATATACAGCCAATGTTCTTCTAAATAAAGGTTTTCAGATTTTATTATTATTTATTATTACACAGAGTTTAATTTTCAGTACATTATAAATTAATATAACCGTAGGTATATAACCATGTTCCTGTCTTTTTTGTTTGTTTCTCTTTCTCTCCCGGGATTATTGCACAATGTCGTTCTATTGGATTATTATTATATTATTATTGTATTTTGCACAATCGGTGCGGGCAAGACCCCCCCTCATTTCACTGTATACTTGTATGCCGTGACAAATAAAACTCTTGACTTGACATGATGCGCCCCGGGCCGATGTAAATATTGGTTGAGGGGCGCAATATAAATAAATGTATCATATCATATCATATCACATCATAGCATCAAACACGAGTTTAACACTACAATTAGTCAAGAAAACACAAATAATATTAGGAACTCACTCAATTGCCCCGGGACCCACTCTAATGACCACCTGTGGGTCCTGGGGACTCACTACATTTAAAACCTACTTACATCACTGCTCAACACAGTGGAACCGCTTTTTTTTCATGTAGCTCAGATTCAGATTCAGATTCAGATTTCTTTATTCACCATTTTGTACAGGTACAAAATGGAACATGATTTGACATTACAGTGCATGATTGAATGAGGGATTGGCCGGAACAGAATGATAAAGACACAAAATACCAATCATGCCAGCATGAGTAGCAGCTGTTAGTGCCACAGGTCGACAGGGGCAGGGCTGCACCTACACGGGCTGTGAAGAGACGTCATTATCTGTATCTGTATCTGTTCAACCAACAAACATATCTGTGTCTGTATTCGGATAGACGGGAAGTGGGCGTGGTTTACACCAGATTAGTTAGTTTTTTTGCAACACTTTTTTGTTACAATACAATATGGGAACAGATGTAATCAAATGAACAAATGACCATTAGATTGAAGGAAGTCATGCAAGCAAGTCATCAGGAAAATGTCTTTTCTAAACGAATATTCTTTGGAAATACAATTGTTGTGCCTGCCAAGCATCCAATTGATTTAATATTGGCATATAATTAATTATTCTGCCTTAAGTAACAGCATTGTATCCCATTAGTGGACGGTGTTTTTCACTCAAAATGTTACTTGTGTGTGTGTGTGTGTGGCCATTGGGCATCCGCGTGGGCAACCTTTATTTTTTTGTTTTTTTCAGTCTATGATTTAGTGACAAACTGTTTCCTATTATTTCTGTTGTGTGTGCGGCCATTTTAGCGTTCTAGCCACCCCCTGCTGCTCAGTAGCGTCAGTAGGACGGCGAGGGGAACCGACCCAACCCATCTCGCCGGCTGCTGCGGACACACCAGGTCGCGCTGCGTTCTGGCCACCGGGGCAAAGCGGTCCTAAATTAAGAGATGTCCTGTTCTCCGTCCTCACTCTGTCCTCCTCACACAATAAAAAGTACGATAAATGTTCCAAATAAAGATTTACTTCTGTTGTACCTTCATCCGTTGCCCTGCTGTGTTACTGTGTTGGAAATCTAAGAGCCTCGTCCAGGTCTGTTTCCTTGACCTGTGGCATTATTAGCCTTAGCTGTTGGCCTGATAGCATTAACCATAGACATGTATAAAGACTAGATGGCGCAAGGCGGAGTCCCCCGCGTAGTTCACCGGCGGCCATCTTGCTACAGTAAACTACTGCTTTCAAGGTGAGTGATCTGCACAAACAAAGATACTCCTAACTCGCTGAGACGTTATTAATGTGGCTATGATTCTTGCCTCTGAGAATTTTTATTGAAGTTTTAAAATTTTCATATGAAAGTCCATTATAAGTATGCAGTATGATAACTACATCTCTGACGTTTTTAACAAACCAAACGGTTGGAAATTTAGTAAGCTATGGTTATTTCAATAGTACATGCTCTTTAAACATTCACGTTATGAGTGGGCGTGCTGCCCTGTAGCAAGATGGCCGCCATGTGGCAACGTCAGCGTGGGTGAGTCATCTAGTCTTTATATATATCTATGGCATAACTAGTAAGTGCATCCAGTTAGGTTATTGTCAGCGTGGCCTGAATAGGCTCTAAAGCTCTCAGTGTACATGTAGCTGTCTTCATTTAGGACTGCATGTGCCGCCTCTTCTTAGACCCCACTATACCATCATTATAATAATAATAATAATAATAATAATAATGCATTTTATTTAAAGGCGCCTTTCAAAGCACCCAAGGTCGCCGTACAGGGTTAAAAACAAATACAATTACACAACGTCAGTAACATTAACGCTATATGTAGTGACAAAGCGCTGACCCTGCTACGTTATAATAAGCTATACAAATGGCTTATTTTGATAGGACAGCGTCATTGGCTGTCGGCTATTCTTCTTCTGTTGGGGGCAACAGCCATAGACATATACTGTATAAAGGCTAGATGACTCACCCGCGCTGCTGGCCAATGGAGACCGACCGTTGCCACATTGCGGCCATCTTGCCACAGGCAGCACACCCAATCATAACATGAATGTCTATGGTGCATGTACTATTGAAATAACCATAGCTTGCTCAATTTTCAACCGATTTTCAAACGGTTTGGTTTGCAATATAAACTTATAATGGACTTTCATATGAACATTATCTCAACATGTCCAAGCATCCTGAATCATAGCCACGTTAATAACACTTTTAATAAACCAAACCGTTTGTAAATCGGTGCAAAATGTAGCAAGCTATGGTTATTTCAATAGTACATCCACCATAGACATTCATGTTATGAGTGGGTGTGCTTGCCTGTGACAAGATGGCCGCCGGTGAACTACGCTGGAGACTCCGCCTTTATATATATATATATCTATGGCAACAGCTTCCACTCAAGTTTCCACTCATGAATAATGAGGTTACAGCAGTGGAGGTTTCTCTATGACAACACGTGAAACACAAATTCACTCATAATTCATAATTATTATTAATTTACATATATATATATACATTTATTTTATTTATATATATATAAACATTTTTTTTTTTTAATTATTATTATTTTATATTTTTTTATTAGAAAAGTTTTCCTCTGTAAAAAAAATGCCAGTGAATTTTTTCTTTTTAAAAAATTGCCAAAATTGACAGCTCTGAGCAGGCCTGCACTGCAGTAATGACTGCAGTAATTATTTGTGAAGAAAACTTCACAGGTGTGACCCAATGTTATATAAATAATAAATAACAGCCAATCGAAATAGGCTATTAACTTCGTCTAAGCACGGTCTGTGCAGTTAAACTCTCGCCATTGAATGGAGGATTGAATGATTGACAGCCCTTGCCATCCAATACATGGAGGTTGAATATGATTGGCAGCCTTGCAAATCCAATCAGAGATTGCTGCATTGCAAAGTCAAAACGGGTCCATCTGCAGGTTAGGTTTAGCTCTGGCCAATCTCAAGTTTCTCAAGTTTCTTTATTAGTTGTCATACAGAAGTACAGAATACTTTTATACAAAATGTAACTGAAATAAGCATTTTGTATAAAAGTATTCTGTACTTCTGTATGACAACTAATAAAGAAACTTGAGAAACTTGAGATTGGCCAGAGCTAAACCTAACCTCCGACCCTGCAGATGGACCCATTTTGACTGTTTGAAAGAGCAAGGAAGTAGTTTAGTTGTTGTTTAGTAGAAGTAAGCTGTACAGCTATAACAAGTAAAGTCAGGCTAAATTAAACTTTGCGCCAACATTAGGACCAAAGTATAAACCAGCAACTGAGCAACATGAAGAAGTGGACTTATGCATCTGGATCAGAAAAAACGTTGTGGATGAAAAAGTAAGTAGGCTAGTGTTTGTAAAAGCTTGTATGCTAACAGTAGCTAGCCAGTTTAGCCTACATCACAATGATAATCACCAAGCTAACTTACTGTACACACTGTAGGGCTGGGCAATTAATCAAAACAGAATCGCGATATCGATTCATAGACCTATGCAATCTCATTTCTAAGTTATGACAATTTCTTTTTATTTAAAAAGTTTTTTTTTTTTTTTTTTTTTTTACTTTTTAAATAATTTTATCTGGGTTGAACATGATTTGTGGAACTCCCTCTGGTGTTGTGGTCGTGGTATTCACTGACCTTTGGGAAGTATTCCGACATGCACATGGGTATCTTAGTGGTGTAGTGTATCTTGTAGACCAGGCCCATTGCAAGTTGCTGTACTCTGTCGTCTACACTCTAAGCCATCCTAGGTTGTCAAAGTGGGCAGGGGTGAGGTGGGTTTTAGGAGTAAGGTCAAGCAGTAGTCTGACCAGTTTGTTTTGTGATGTTTGTAATCTTGTTTTTAGTGCCTTTGAGGTGCTTTGGTACCATGAGGTGCAAGCATAGTCGTAGTACCCTTGAATGAGTGCTCCTGTTAGAGTCTTCAAGGTATTCTTGTTTACCAGAGAGGAGATCCGGTACAGGAATCTAGTTTGTTGGTTGACTTAGTTTTATTACATTGGATCCCATTTTGTCACAGGAATGATTTGCCTCTATAGGATGGAACCCAGGTAGGGAATTTCATCTTTCCTTTTAAGATAAGATAAGATATTCTTTTATTGATCCCCTTGGGGAAATTCAGGCATCATAGCAGCATGGGGGAAGGGGGGGGGGGGTACAGGTAGTGAAAACAACACAAGCAGTGTAAACAAATAGGTCAATATAATTTACTATCTAACTAACTGAAATATATTTTCACAGTGTCACATAAGGTGCAGTATGCATAAGGTAGTGTTATAATTTACTATCTAACTAACTGAAATATACATTATTCATTATTCACAGTATCACAGTATCCACATAAGGTGCAGTATGCCTAAGGTAGTGTAAGTTGTCCTCCTTGGGTTCCTATAAGTCCCAGGTCGATGTCTGGCAGCAGTTGCTGCCCACTGTTGTGGAGCCTGATGGCCACTGGTATGAAGGACTGTCCGAGGCGGTTAGTTGAGTGTCGGGGGGGGTATGAGTCTGTGGCTTCCTTGTCACCTTCACCTAATATGTTTTGATCTGGTCAGGTGCGCTGTCACCTAAAATGTTTTGATCTGATCAGGTGCGCTGTCACCTAAAATGTTTTGATCTGATCAGGTGCGCTGTCACTTAATATGTTTTGATCTGGTCAGGTGGGCTGTCACCTAATATGATTTCATCTGGTCAGGTGCGCTGTCACCTAATGTTAATATGTTTTCATCTGTGTCCACTGACCACTGACACACAGTGGGGGATGTTTTAAAAATATAATTTAATATATAATATAATATAATAATTTGTGCTTCACCTAAAAATTTGGTCAGCAGCCTCCACTGGGTTACAGTGCGCTGTGTCGGTTCTCGTGTGTAAATCTATCGCCATCCTGTGGCGGTCGGAGGACGAGGCAGGCCGCAAGCTTACCGTCCGACTGACACACATTGCCATTCCTAGAGCTCCTTGCCAGCTCTCTCGCTACCGGGGGTAAAAGCGATGATACTGAATAAGTTACAGTTGTGTAGCAGGTTTGATGGATAGTAGTGAGGAAATGACCAGAGGGGGGATGCTGTGTGTGTGTCTGTGACTGATGGAAGTCCAGGCTGCCGACTATAGCACCCCAGCCGGGCTGCGGTCAGGGCTCTAGGTTAGACGTGTTAGATCTATGGCAGTTAATACAAAGCAACAGCTGAAGCGTTCCTTGGCACATCTTGGGGGGGCTAATCCTGTGGCCACATCAAGATGGCAGCTCAGCCACGATGTTTCGTGATGGAGATGAGTTCGGACCTCGTCCTCTCTCTTCCTCCACGGCCTGAGGAGTGTCCAGTCTCCGCTCGGTCCTTTACTGCGGTGTTATCCTCCTGGCAACACAGCGGCACAGAGGAGCACACTGTGGCCGAGACAGACTGGGCCGGGCTTCCTCAGGAAGAACAGTCTGCTCCGCGCTTTGTTGTAGAGGGCATCGGGGCGTCGGTCCAAATGATAATGTCGGTCAAATATTAATGATGCGTTTCAAAGTGAAGCGCTACCTCTAGCTATTCTGTTTGTAGCATTAGTGCAATATTTCAGGGAACTCTATTTATATATCAATATCTCTCAGCCAGCTAGTATGTTGAATTGCATAGAACAAAAAAGCAAACCGGAACATTAACCCTTTCACTACCACACTACAGAAGGTGCACCTTCCACTACCACACTGGTAGTGAAATGGTTAACCTTCCGTAGTGTGTTAGTGAAAGGGTTAACCATTTGTCGTGTGGCAGTGAAAGGGTTAACCTTCTGTATTGTTGCAGTGCAATGGTTAAACATTTGGTAGTATGGTAGTGAAAGGGTTAAGGACCTGACCTAGTCTGAAAATATATAAATGTGTGTGTGTGTGTGTGTGTGTGTGTGTGTGTGTGTGTGTGTGTGTGTGTGTGTGTGTGTGTGTGTGTGTGTGTGTGTGTGTGTGTGTGTGTGTGTGTGTGTGTGTGTGTGTGTGTGAGTGTGCGTGCGTGCGTGCGTGTGTGTGTGTGCGTGCGTGTGTGCATGTGTGTGTGTGTGTGGCCTGCATCCAACACTAAAAAGCTGGGGTTGGCACAAAACACCTTATGTTAGGCTTGGTGCGATATTACCGTTTTTACATATAGTGCGCGTGGCCACGATAACGTCCCTCTCCGTTAACAGAACAATATTCATTTCAACGCCTGTTGTGCATCACTGGCTATAGTCTCTCTCTCTTTCCCTTTCTCTCGTCTCTCGCTTCACCACGTTGTTGTTGTAAAAAAGGTAACATTATGTGAGCCTATACGTTCTACTTAATAATGCAAATGCGCCTGTGGCGAGACTGTACGAGGGCAGTGACTAACGTTGCGTACACATTGAGAAAGAAATGGTTTCTATCCATATACAGTTGAAAAAGCCAGTTTCAAGGAAATGGTAAATACATTGTAAAAACAAGAACGAGGAAAACCGATGTTAGCTTCAGCCTAGAGCTGTGTTTATTTGTTACTTTCACTTTGACACTGAACTCTGTGCTACGGTACGGCCTCCAAGCTCTCCAGGAGCAAACGACTCCATAAGACACAAACAACTGAGTCTATACTGTATTCTAACAAAACAATCACCAGCTGAGAAGGTTTAGTCAAGGTTTAAGCAAGCGCAACACATCGGATTCGCAATATGACCAAGCTGCAGATAACGTTAGGTCGTTTCCGATGTGAAACAGGCAGCCGGACATACTGTACAGTAGTTCTATGCACTGACCACAGACATGTGGTCAAGTGTTACTTTTAAGTGTTAAAGGAATACTTTTTGGTTGCTTTTTGAAAAACGGGGCTTTTGAAGTGAAGAAATCATTGCGCCCAGGCACCAGTGGTGCGGCGAAAAATAGTTCCGAGTATATATCTGCTTAGAAAACTAAAATGTCTAATTATTATTTTATTTCTTTTCACATGGTAAATACACAGGTCACAACATGTTTAGAGGAACGTTTTGGAGTTGTATTTGGAGTGTATTTTGTGACTGTTGGGAACTAGGCTACACTGGCACACCTACTTCCACTGAACTCAATCTGTCAGCAAAACGTATAAATCCCTAACTCTCTCCAAGTTCACTTCCTGGGTTCTCTCTGCCTTGACCGCAATTATCTGCATTACTCCACAAAACAGGGACATAACACCAAATACGTCTACATAATTATTATTATTATGCACATTTACCCGTGCACAGAAACTGTTCATATATGAAGAGACTCATACTACTGTAACCGAGTGGATTTTAACCTGGGACCATGATGGGATCCACGTGGGAACTAGATTCTTGTACCGGATCTCCTCTCTGGTAAACAAGAATACTCTGAAGACTCTGGCAGGAGCACTCATTCAAGGGTACTACGACTATGCGTGCACCTCATGGTACCAAAGCACCTCAAAGGCGCTAAAAACTAAATTACAAACATCTCAAAACAAACTAGTCAGACTACTGCTTGACCTTACTCCTAGAACCCACCTCACCCCTGCCCACTTTGACAACCTAGGATGGCTTAGAGTAGACGACAGTGTACAGCAACTTGCAATGGGCCTGGTCTACAAGATACACTACATGACCAAGGTACCCATGTACGTGTCAAAATACTTCCCAAAGGTCAGTGAATACCACGATCACAACACCAGAGGGAGCTCCACAAATCATGTTAAACCCAGATTCGGCTCAAACAAGGGACAAAACACATTTCGCAATTATGCCACATCAATGTGGAAAGCCCTACCCACAGATGTAATTTTTAGCAAAATGTGCTTATTTGCCATCTACCCTGGAGTTAGACAAGCAGATACATACCCTTTTCTTCTCTGTGCATGCATTAGGCCTTAGCGAACAGCCGCACCGTTAGCCTAGCTTAGCATCATTCACTGGAAGTAGGTGTGTCAGTGTAGCCTAGTTCCAAACAGTCAGGAAATACACTTCATATACTGTACAACTCCAAATCTGTCATGTAAACATGTTGTGACCTGTGTATTTACCACGTGGAGAAAACAAATTTTTTTTTAAACATTCTCGTTTTCTAAGCAGATATATACTCGGAATCTTTTTTTTGCAGAACCACTGCCTGGGCGCAGTGATTTCATCACCTCAAAAGCCCCGTTTTTCAAAAAGCTACAGTAAACAACAGTACATCTCCTCCTCCAGAGTGTGTTTACCTGCTGTCGTGAACCTATTTCATCCTGCAACTTTTGAAAGAAACCAATGCCGCAGGGAAAGGTGTGAGGTTTCTGTCCTTGCCTTCTCACTCGTTCTGTTCCTTTAACCACCCTCGCTTTGTTTTCATTCATTTTTTCTGTCAAGTATTTCAATTCCCTCGTTCACACGTTTCTCCCCGCTGACGTCATCTGAGACGTCGCTGATTGGTTCCCTCACTTCCCCACGCTTTTCAATCACATTCCCCAGCTGTCACTGCCTTTCAATCAATCGATCCCTCATTATTTATACCCCGTTTTCCCCACCCTAAGTTGTTGGTTCGTCTTGATTTGTCGCTGGATGTTTTTCCCCGTTGCTGCTGTTTCACTGTGCTATTCTCCAGGAAATTCCTAGAAGCCTCCGCTTTCCTAGAAGCCTCCGCTTGGATACCTGCTCCGTGGCGCGCGCTCGCCTCCACTTTGTTCCTGTTCCTTTACGCAGCACGTCTGGGTGAGTTTATCTAGATTGACTGTCTTGACCTATTTCTGATTTTCGTGTGTAAACCTTTACACTGAAGTCTACCACCTTTTTGTCAGACAGTCACTCACCCAGCCTTTATCGTTTTTTGCTCTTTCCTTTTTGGAATAATATTGGGGATCTTCCACCTCCCACTGTGTATTGACACGAAGATATTATTTCACATTTGGACTGTGTTTGGATTTTTGCTCACTGTGTATTTACACGAAGATATTGTTTCACATTTGGACTGTGTTTGGATTTTTGCTCACTGTGTGTTTACACGAAGATAGTATTTCACATTTGGACGGTGTTTGGATTTTTGCTCACTGTGTGTTTACATGAAGATATTCACTTGGGCTGTTTTTGGAATATTGCACATCACTGTGTTGTTTAACACGAAGAATATAACACCCTGTCCTCCAGCTCGTTTCAAGTCTGCTCTGTCACTGACCCGTTCCCTCTCTCCCTCTCTCGGTCTTACACAACATCTGAGAGGTCCGCCGTGAGAGTCTGCAGAGCGGTACAGAGGTCTGCTCCTGCTTCCCAAGACTACCCTTCCGGGAGAAGCTGCAGAGCAGCAGAACTTTTGCCCCTTGTTCATTGTACCTGTTTCTTGTTGACCTGCTTTCCCTGTTTCACTTATTCTAGTCACCAAATAAACAAGCCCTTGTATTTGGCAACTCTGAATCCAACTCTCTTGTGTCGTTGCGTTTGGGGTCGGTGTCAAACCATAACATTACGAACCAACCATGACGACCCCAGCCGACACAGAGGGGGTCAGAACCGCACTTGCATTTCAAGTCGAGTTGACCAGGGATCACGGTCTCCAACTAGAGCGGGCTGCGGCTGCGGTGCAGAACCTCAGGGACCAGGTCCTGCCTATGCAGGGTTCAATGGCCGCTATGGCGGGACAACAGTCCGAGATTCTCGCCCAGCTTAACTCGCTGGGCGACGCCGTTAATACTTTTCATCTCTCACACCCTCCAGGAACATTCCCCGCAGCCCCAGCAGATCTCGCACCTCGGGAACCCCTTCTCTCCGTCCCACGGCTGTTTGACGGTAATCCCGAGGAGTGTGCCACATTCATCATGCAATGTGAGTTGGTTTTCCGTCATCAGCCAAGCCGTTTTTCAGCTCATGGGTCCCGAGTGGCTTATATAACCAACCTACTTTCAGGCCATGCTGCCCAGTGGGTCACATCCTCCTGGGCAATGGAAGCAGATTTTTTGTTCTCCTACCCAGACTTCGTGGCGGAGCTCCGCAGAGTGTTCCACCATCCAGCCCGAGGTCTGGACCCTGGAGCCCGGTTGGGGACCTTCCGGCAAGGGAGCAGCAGGGTGACGGACTATGTCATGGAGTTTCGACTGGCGGCGGTGGAGAGCGGATGGAACGAACCTGCTCTTCGCCTAACCTTCATAAGGGGGCTCAGTGACGCAGTCCGGGACCAGCTCGCTACCAGGGAGGTGCCCGACTCCCTCGAGGAGCTGTTTAGCCTTGTCATCCGTATTGACGGACGCCTCCTGGAGAGAAGGCGCGAGAGGGCCCGACTGTCACCTCCTGAAGCACCCCGGACTCCTGGACGCCCCGTCCCCAACACTACTGTGGGTAACAGGCTTCCCCGTCCGGTGCGCGAGGAGGAACCCATGCAGCTGGGACGCTCTCATCTGAGCCAGGCGGAGCGTCAGGCAAGGCTCAGGTCCGGTCTCTGCCTCTACTGCGGAGGTGCGGGACACCGTATCGCCGACTGCCCTACCCGGCCAAAAGATCGGGCTCACCAGGACCCCGGGAGATCCTGGTGAGCCGTTTTTCCCATTCCCAGCGCCGCGCACCACCTGACCATCTGTTGAGCGTCACCCTGGCCTGGGGGGACCAACGTGCCACGGTGGAGGCCCTCATCGACTCTGGGGCAGACGAGAACTTCCTCGACTTCGAGTTTGCCACCCAAGCCAACATACCTCTTGAGGCCCTTGTGAGGCCCTTGGAGATCTTTTCGTTGGACCAACACCGCCCCTATGACTGCGCCATCAACCTCCGCCAAGGGGCTCCCCTTCCCGGCAGCCGCCTCTACAGTCTGACTGCCCCGGAGAAGAAGGCGATGGATCTCTACATCTCTGAGTCATTGGAAGCAGGACTCATTCGGCCTTCCTCCTCCCCGGTGGCGGCCGGGTTCTTCTTTGTTGGAAAGAAGGATGGGGACCTGCGACCCTGCATCGACTATCGTCAGCTCAACGAGATCACCATCAAGAACAAATACCCCCTACCTCTCATGAGCTCCACCTTCGAGCCACTGACCCAGGCCTCGTTCTTCACCAAGCTGGATCTCCGAAGTGCCTATCATCTTGTCCGTATCCGTGAGGGCGATGAATGGAAGACCGCCTTCAAGACCCCCAGGGGCCACTATGAGTACCTTGTGATGCCGTTCGGTCTCACCAACGCCCCGGCGGTATTCCAGGCACTCATGAACGATGTCCTCCGTGACATGCTGGAGGTGTTCGTGGTGGTGTACCTGGACGACATTCTTATCTTTTCCAGGACCCTCGAGGAACACATCCTGCATGTCCGCCGGGTGCTGGAGCGCCTCCTCCACAATCGGCTCTTCGTCAAGGCGGAGAAGTGCCGTTTCCACTCCAACTCCGTCGACTACCTGGGCTTCATCGTGGAGAAGGGCTTGACCCGAGCGGATCCTCGCAAGATCCAGGCTGTGGAGGATTGGCCGGAACCCACCACTCGGAAGGAGCTACAGAGTTTCCTCGGGTTCGCAAACTTCTACCGAAGGTTCATCCGGAACTACAGCCAAGTGGCGGAGCCTCTTACCAAGCTGACCTCCCCCGCTCTGCCGTTCGACTGGTCCCCAGCGGCATGCGCTGCGTTCCGCTCCCTCAAGAGAAGGTTCACTTCCGCTCCTATCCTGCTCCACCCTGACCCCAAGAGACAGTTCATCGTGGAGGTGGACGCCTCGGATTCTGGCCTGGGCGCTGTCCTATCCCAGCGTTCTCCTTCCGACCAGAAGGTACATCCTTGCGCCTTCTACTCGCGTCGCTTCCTCCCCGCCGAGAGGAACTACGACACCGGCAATCGGGAGCTACTGGCGGTCGTGGCGGCTCTGGAGGAGTGGCGTCATTGGCTAGAGGGTGCCGAGGAGCCTTTTACCATCTGGACGGACCACAAGAACCTAACGTTCATCCGCGCTTCCAGGCGCCTCAACGGTCGGCAGGCGAGATGGGCCAGTTTCCTCAGTCGGTTCGACTTCTCGCTGACCTTCCGCCCCGGTTCCCGCAACACGAAGGCCGACTCCCTGTCCCGGATGCACTCCAAGGGGGCTCCACCCTCTGAGGACCCATCTCCCATCATCCCGGAGGCCCGAGTGGTTGGAGCCATCACCTTGGGCATCGAGGGTGTGGTGAGGCGTGCCCTACGCTTCCAACGTGCTCCAAGCAACGTCCCTAGGAGCCGTCTCTTCGTCCCTGACTCTGTCCGGTCCCAGGTACTGCTGTGGGGCCATACCAGCCGGTTCGCCTGCCACCCAGGCGTCCATCGCACGTTCTCCTTCCTGGCTCGTCGTTTCTGGTGGCCCACCATGCGAAACGACGTCAAGGAGTTCGTATTGGCCTGCGCGGTCTGTGCCCGCAGCAAGGCCTCTCACCAGGCACCCTCCGGGCTCTTGCAGCCACTTCCCGTTCCAAGCCGTCCGTGGTCACATGTGGCGCTCGACTTCGTCACTGGACTACCCTCCTCCCAGGGGAACACCTGCCTTCTGACCGTGGTGGATCGATTCAGCAAGGGGGTCCACCTCGTGGCCCTCTCCAAGCTTCCCTCAGCAGCCGAGACGGCGGACCTCCTGACGCACCACGTGTTCCGCCTTCACGGTTTCCCCCAGGACATCGTCTCTGACCGGGGGCCCCAGTTCACCTCCCAGGTTTGGCGGGCTTTCTGCAAGGGATTGGGGGCAACGGTCAGTCTCTCCTCCGGCTACCATCCCCAGACAAACGGGCAGACGGAGAGGATGAACCAGAGCGTGGAGTCTGCTCTTCGGTGTGTGGCAGCCGAGAGGCCGGCATCCTGGAGTCGTTTCCTTCCCTGGGTTGAATACTCGATCAACTCAATGGTCAGTTCCGCCACCGGCCTCTCCCCCTTCGAGGCCTCCCTAGGCTACCAGCCCCCTCTTTTTCCCGCACTGGAGACGGAAGTGGCAGTTCCCTCCGTGCAGGTCCACCTCGACCGCTGCCGTCGCGTTTGGGAGATCACCAGGACCGCGCTGCTCCGGACATCTGAGCGCGCCTGTCGTGGTGCCGACCGGCGCCGGGTTCCCGCGCCGACTTACCGCCCTGGGCAGAGGGTGTGGCTCTCCGCGAAGGACCTCCCGCTACGGTCCTCGGCCAAGAAGCTCAACCCTCGCTTCGTCGGTCCTTTCGAGGTCCTGAAGGTACTCAGTCCGGCGGCCCTGCGCCTGAAGCTTCCTGCATCCATGCACATCCACCCCGTGTTCCATGTCTCCCGGGTTAAGCCCGTCTCCCTCAGTCCCCTTATGCCTCCGGCTCCTGATCCACCGCCTCCTGTGCTAGTGGATGGTCACCCCCAGTGGCAGGTCCGCCGGTTGATGGGCGTTCGTCGGCGGGGCCGGGGATTCCAATACCTGGTGGACTGGGAGGGTTACGGCCCTGAGGAGCGTAGCTGGGTCTCCCGGCAGCTCATCGTGGATCCCGGCTTGATCACCGACTTCCATCGGGCCCATCCTGACGAGCCGGGTCGGCCTGGTCGCCGGGCGGCTCCCGTTGAGGGGGGGGTACTGTGAGGTTTCTGTCCTTGCCTTCTCACTCGTTCTGTTCCTTTAACCACCCTCGCTTTGTTTTCATTCATTTTTTCTGTCAAGTATTTCAATTCCCTCGTTCACACGTTTCTCCCCGCTGACGTCATCTGAGACGTCGCTGATTGGTTCCCTCACTTCCCCACGCTTTTCAATCACATTCCCCAGCTGTCACTGCCTTTCAATCAATCGATCCCTCATTATTTATACCCCGTTTTCCCCACCCTAAGTTGTTGGTTCGTCTTGATTTGTCGCTGGATGTTTTTCCCCGTTGCTGCTGTTTCACTGTGCTATTCTCCAGGAAATTCCTAGAAGCCTCCGCTTTCCTAGAAGCCTCCGCTTGGATACCTGCTCCGTGGCGCGCGCTCGCCTCCACTTTGTTCCTGTTCCTTTACGCAGCACGTCTGGGTGAGTTTATCTAGATTGACTGTCTTGACCTATTTCTGATTTTCGTGTGTAAACCTTTACACTGAAGTCTACCACCTTTTTGTCAGACAGTCACTCACCCAGCCTTTATCGTTTTTTGCTCTTTCCTTTTTGGAATAATATTTTGGGGATCTTCCACCTCCCACTGTGTATTGACACGAAGATATTATTTCACATTTGGACTGTGTTTGGATTTTTGCTCACTGTGTATTTACACGAAGATATTGTTTCACATTTGGACTGTGTTTGGATTTTTGCTCACTGTGTGTTTACACGAAGATAGTATTTCACATTTGGACGGTGTTTGGATTTTTGCTCACTGTGTGTTTACATGAAGATATTCACTTGGGCTGTTTTTGGAATATTGCACATCACTGTGTTGTTTAACACGAAGAATATAACACCCTGTCCTCCAGCTCGTTTCAAGTCTGCTCTGTCACTGACCCGTTCCCTCTCTCCCTCTCTCGGTCTTACACAACATCTGAGAGGTCCGCCGTGAGAGTCTGCAGAGCGGTACAGAGGTCTGCTCCTGCTTCCCAAGACTACCCTTCCGGGAGAAGCTGCAGAGCAGCAGAACTTTTGCCCCTTGTTCATTGTACCTGTTTCTTGTTGACCTGCTTTCCCTGTTTCACTTATTCTAGTCACCAAATAAACAAGCCCTTGTATTTGGCAACTCTGAATCCAACTCTCTTGTGTCGTTGCGTTTGGGGTCGGTGTCAAACCATAACAAAAGGGGGTGTATGCATTTTTGAGGTATGATCTATGACATAATTAGAAGAATTATAAAAAAATGTAAATGAACTAAATCCGATATGTGTATTTTGACGTGCAAACAGGAAGCAAAATAATTGCTTTTAGTGTGCCCATTGGCTAAAAATGTCAAGGCTTTAAAATAGATTAATTCGATTAAAATAAATACATTTAAATGAATAACAAAATACAATATACAACATGACACTACAGCCTACCCTACTGTGGGGTTAACGGGCAGCAGAGACAAGTTAGGAAGTGAGGTGTGGCACGGCAGTTGTAAGAATTGTACACCACCTCTAAAGACCACTTTAACAATACATTTGTGGCCGGCTAAGTGGCGCAGTGGGCAAGGCGCTCGCCACCAATGCAGGAGATGCTGGCAGTATTAGGGGGTGGGAAGCTGGTGGGTGGGGATTGGACGTTGTGGACAGCGACTCCTACAGGTCGGTTGGTGCGCCTGCGCAGCAGAATCAGGAAGCGACGAGGGCGGCGTGTCCCTCCCACGCAGACCCTCGCCGCTGAGAGATCGCACTGTGCAGGTGAAAAGATGCAACGGCTGCCTCCTCGAGTACCGGAGGGGACACGTGATGTAAGGCTTCGTCCACATTGCAGCCGGCTTGTGGGAGGCATGGCCTAACAGCGTTCGAGACAGGGGAGGGTAGAATTGGACAATACGAAATTGGGATGGGAGAAAAATAGAAAATGGGAGAAAAAGTAGATACAAAAAAAAAACCATACATTTGTTAAACAATCATTCTGAAAGTCATAGCAATAGAGATGCAGTGGAGAAAAGGGTGTCGGTCCTGTCAAACACACCATGGAGAGCAGTGTGTCTCAGGTCTCCTATAAGACTGTATGACGCCATGGAGAGGAGCAGGTCTCAGGTCTCCTATAAGACAGTATGACACCATGGAGAGCAGTGTGTCTCAGGTCTCCTATAAGACTGTATGACGCCATGGAGAGGAGCAGGTCTCAGGTCTCCTATAAGACTGTATGACACCATGGAGAGCAGTGTGTCTCAGGTCTCCTATAAGACTGTATGACACCATGGAGAGGAGCAGGTCTCAGGTCTCCTATAAGACTGTATGACGCCATGGAGAGGAGCAGGTCTCAGGTCTCCTATAAGACTGTATGACACCATGGAGAGGAGCAGGTCTCAGGTCTCCTATAAGACAGTATGACACCATGGAGAGCAGTGTGTCTCAGGTCTCCTATAAGACAGTATGACACCATGGAGAGCAGTGCGTCTCAGGTCTCCTATAAGACTGTATGACACCATGGAGAGCAGTGTGTCTCAGGTCTCCTATAAGACAGTATGACACCATGGAGAGCAGTGTGTCTCAGGTCTCCTATAAGACTGTATGACACCATGGAGAGCAGTGTGTCTCAGGTCTCCTATAAGACTGTATGACACCATGGAGAGGAGCAGGTCTCAGGTCTCCTATAAGACAGTATGACACCATGGAGAGGAGCAGGTCTCAGGTCTCCTATAAGACTGTATGACGCCATGGAGAGGAGCAGGTCTCAGGTCTCCTATAAGACTGTATGACGCCATGGAGAGCAGTGTGTCTCAGGTCTCCTATAAGACTGTATGACGCCATGGAGAGCAGTGCGTCTCAGGTCTCCTATAAGACTGTATGACGCCATGGAGAGGAGCAGGTCTCAGGTCTCCTATAAGACAGTATGACACCATGGAGAGGAGCAGGTCTCAGGTCTCCTATAAGACAGTATGACACCATGGAGAGCAGTGTGTCTCAGGTCTCCTATAAGACAGTATGACACCATGGAGAGCAGTGCGTCTCAGGTCTCCTATAAGACTGTATGACGCCATGGAGAGGAGCAGGTCTCAGGTCTCCTATAAGACAGTATGACACCATGGAGAGCAGTGTGTCTCAGGTCTCCTATAAGACAGTATGACGCCATGGAGAGGAGCAGGTCTCAGGTCTCCTATAAGACATTACCTCAACCATGTTCTCTTCCTCCAGAGCTGAAAAGATCTCTGATAAATTAGACCTTGATAAAATTATGAGAAGCTTTTGTTTGGCAAAGAATTAAAGAATAATGCAGCATGGACAGCAGCGTCTAAAATGAGTGCTACGACACTGTCCGTGGTGCTGAAATAGCTTTGGCAAAACGTTCTTCAAAATACATATCAAAGTATTTACAGATTATGAATGTTTTAGAAGTAACAATTATTTCAAAGCTTTAAAGGTTATTCAAGAAGACATACAACCACACACGTAGGATGACGAAACACTGCAGTTGTAAAAAGAAAAGAAAAACATGTTTTACAATGTCATGTACAACTCCAGGGAGAGTGTGTATTTTCAAGAGCAAATACAGAGACAATGGGCTGTCTGACTAATGGGCTTTCGGACTAATGGACTTTGGGTCCAGTGGGCTGTCAGACCTATGGCATGCCACCTTTACGTGCCCAGCCTGAGGCCCGATGTAGGCTACCACACCAGAGACAGAGCTCGCTTCACTCATTTGAAAGAGAACACAAGAATAACCTTCTCTCACTGTGAAAATAATAATTTTGGCGCAACTGTTTGGCCTAGTTTACGTGTTAAATCACATGTACATTTCACAGGGCTTTGTGGAGACAGAGGTGGGCTTTTCTAATCGAAGTTGGCTGCTACAGTGGTTAGCCTTAGCAGCTAGTGGCTACTGGTTGCTATGCTAGGACTAACAAAACAAATGTTTCAAAACAATGTAAGCATTCTGCCGTCTTTATACAGGCTGAGTACAATAGCGATTGATAGGGACGATATCGGTGTTTTCGCCCAAAAGTAGGCAGCCTAAAAGCTTGGATGTGCCGGTGTGAGGTGTCCACTGCTTGCTCTCTGCACGTTAATGTGTAACAGTTAGTCTTGGCAGACTCAGAGCAGCTGTGGTGAAGGTTATGAATAGAAATGAAAGGGGCACTTCTACCAGAAACAATTCTGATTTATTTTGCACATATACTCTCACACACCTCCAAAAGACAAATTAATTTAGTTTGACAGTTATCGAGAGTAAATGAGTTTGAATATGCCCACCAAGCTCCACCGCTTGTGTTGTGTTAATTACAGCTCATTGAAATTATAGGGTAGCAGTCCCTATACGACAAGGTATTGCTATTTTTTTACATCATTCATTTCATGGTGCTGTAATTAACACAACACCAGGATCCAATGTGCCAGATGACATCACAGGTGGCCGTATTCAAACTCATCTACTCTCAATAACTGTCAAACCTGTCATGTGTGCAAAACGGTTTAGAGTTTTTGGATGTGTGTGAGATTATGTGCAATATAAATCAGCATTGTTTTTTGACAAAGTGCCCTTTAAATTGCAGCGTTTTGCAATACACTGTATGACGCTCTAAGATCATCATTTTGCCCACCCCTACATCAGAGACTATCTTCGGCCCTTGAGATAGCCTTCTGATCTCCTGATAAAAGAAAGAATACAAAAACATAATCAAATCACGATAAATGATTAATTAATCACTACCACACTACAAAGGGTTAACCCCTTCAATACCACACTACATAAGGTTATACCCTTTCACTACCACAATACAAAGGGTTAAACTCTTTCATATGAATGGGTTTTACTTTTTCTATTCAACCTGCCTGCCACTCATCCAGTCATCATATTTTCCTGCTCTGTGGTTATAGCCGTGGACATCGCCGGTTCCGGGTCATGCTGTGCACCACTAAAATGTGTTTTCAGTGCCTCTCCTCTGCGTGGCTGTCCTGCATTCACTGCAGACATCCTTCCTCCTCTGGACCCTCCAAGGACACAGCACGTCTACTTCTCATCTTTCAATGTGCTGCACGATTTTGGGAAATAATCTAATTGCGATTTTTCTGACAGATATTGAGATTTTGATTCAATTTGCGATTATAATTTTTTTTTAACAGCCCCACAGAGGTTTATTGTAAAATGCGGCTTGCATCTGGCCTATGCGGTGGGTCTTTTCAGGACACCGAGCCTGAAAAGGTTTCTTTTTGCCTGGGAATCGATACCGGTACCCAACAGTACCTTTTTTTCTGTACTTTACTCTCCCTCTCTGAAGTCTAAACTTCACAACACACAATCTAAAACCCCTTACCTCTCTCTCCCAAACCAATCTTGTATCTCAATGGGACTTCCTGGTTAAATAAATCAAAAATAATAATAATAATAATAATAATAATAATAATAATAATAATAATAATAATAATAAATAAATTTGCGATTTTTTTTTTTTTGCAATTTGATAATTGCATCATTCCAAATCGCGATTTTGATTTAAAATCGATTAATGGTGCAGCCCTACTGCAGACATGTCCTTCCTCCTCTGGACTCCAAGGACACAGCACGTCTACTCCTCATCTCTCAATGTGCTCTCTGATGTCTTTCATTGACTACATTTATATGCTCTGCAGTAAATCGACGTAATGGCCTTATTCTAAAAAAAACTAAATTTAAAAAGAAGAGCATATTTTGATTCAGCTGTTGTTTGAGTTTCTTACATTAATATCCCATTAAGGAATATTACATAAATATAGCCCGATTAATGACTAAAGGCTCAACATTACGTCCCAGGTCACTCTGCAGGTTAAGGACACACTTTAGGTGAATAAGGGAAATTATGAGATAACGGTCATGATTCAATTCATCAATAGTTAATCAATAATGGTGTATTGGAGCATATAGTGTGTGGGTTCTATGCCTTCCTCCAGCAGCTGATCCTTATTCCCGTGAGATGGTATAGTGGCTAAAACCAGCCTCCGGAACCACATCTAAACAGTCTCCGCCTTCCAACTATATCAATAAATGCTAAGGGCTTCCCACTCTTTTTTCCCCCACATTTAAATAAATAATAATAATAATAATAATAATAATAATAATAATAATAATAATAATAATAATAATAATAATAATAATAATAATAATAATAATAATAATAATAATAATAATAATAATAATAATAATAATAATAATAATAATAATAATAATAATAATAATAATAATAATAATAATAATAATAATAATAATAATAATAATAATAATAATAATAATAATAATAATAATAATAATAATAATAATAATAATAATAATAATAATAATAATAATAATAATAATAATAATAATAATAATAATAATAATAATAATAATAATAAGTTGAATCATTATTTGAACAGCAGTGTGTCCACTAATTGACTGGCAAACTACACAAACGCAAAACACTGGACTAAATGCACCCGGCGAACATCAAACATTATACTGCAAAGCCTTCATCCATGACCATTCAAACTAATATAGGGCATAAAGGCACAGCGAGTGACTTGGTTTGAATGATTCTTTCTATTCTGATACTTGTAGGCGGCGAGAGAGGCTCTGATTACCTCTTTGAAGTGGTCACGTTGGGGAGCAACCAAGTTTTGCTCAAGGACACTTCTGTAGTCGTCCTGAATGAAAGCAACAGAGGACGGAAAATAACTTTGAACGGCCGCACGACTTCTCTTACATTCTGGCGAGGAAATGGACATTTTCATTCTGGCCGTTTTCCTCACAGCAGGTGGAACATTTATTGATGGAACCGCTGTCGGCAGAGACGCAAGGTGGCAAAGAAATGTGATTTGCTGGTGTTGATGGACCATCGTTTTCCAAAAGTTCGGCGGCGGTAAAGATTTATTTGCGGGCGACGAATTAGTGGGCCGTGGTAATATCGAGCGACGTTGTACTTTTGTACTTATTTGATGCCATTATTAAGTCTGCACAGGCATTGTTTTTTATTCTGTCAATCTGTGTGCTGATTCTATGCCTATGTTCATTTTATACTATATATAGTTATTCATATTTATTATTGTTATATTGTAGAAATGTGTGCATTGAAATGTCTGTAGAAGTCTCGACGACATTGGAAATGAGGGTGACCTCAATTGTCCTTTCGAGGATAAATAAAGGTTGATGATGAATATGCTGAGTTCCCAGGTCCCTCAGAGGCCTGTTGAGAGGAAATAAACCTCCGGTGACTCAAGTCAAGTCAAGTCAAGAGTTTTATTTGTCACGACATACAAGTATACAATGAAATGCGGGTGGTCTTGCCCGCAACGATGTGCAATACAGTGGTACAACATATAATAGAATCCAATACAAACAACATTGTGCAATAACAGGTAACAGGTAACATGGTGTGACATCTCGGTATTTGTACATAGTTATTTACAGAGCATATAGGACATGCTAGGTAGCTTTGGTAGTGCAATACACTGTTACTGTTGCTATACTAATTTAAAGTGGCCTTTCCTTTTGGCAATAAGTGTGGGTGAGTGCGGCATGAGTGTGTGCCCGCTCATGTTAAAGTGTTAAAGTGGCTGCTAGTGCACAGCGTGCTTGTCGTGTGTGTGCTCATGTGTGCTTGTGTGTGGATAGTTCAGTGTTCTGTGGCACTCAATGTTCATTGTTAACTTGTTGCGTGTTAAGGATCCCATTGACCGTCAAACCATCTACTCCAAAGATACATCTCCATAAAGCTGTATCATTCTATTTCACATCACGGTATCACACTCGATGTCACAGTGAAGTATAGTGACGTGAAAGGAGGGACCCAGACGGTTCTCTGAGACAACCTTTATTTGTTTGTCTCTACCGTCAAAACCAGTCCCCACTTATCAAGCGGCCAGCGGGTGAAACTGTAGCGGCTGGTTTCACAACCATATAGGGTTCAAGCCTCTCCCGTTCCGGGACGTGAAAGAATGACTTCTGAATGGAACCTTTCTTCACTTCAAGCACACATGAACACACACACACACACGCACACACACACACACACGCACACACACGCACACACACACACACACACACACGCACACACACACACACACACACACACACACACACACACACGCACACACACGCACGCACATACACACACACACACACACACGCACACACACACACACACACGCACACACAGACACACACACACACTACAGGTCACTTTAGGAAAAAGCAACGGTCACTTTAAAAAACATAAATGTATGTTTTTGTATAGTATAGTTAGTATAGTATAGTTACATATAGCATAACTGTATATTGTATAGTATATTGTATAGTAGTGTATAGGCTATAGGACTCATTACCTTTCATTCGTAAGTTTCAAGTTTCAAGTTCAAGTTTCTTTATTAGTTGTCATACAAAAGTACAGAATACTTTTATATAAAATGCTTCTTTCTGTTTTGCTCCAGAGATTGTGCTAGATAAAAATAGATAAGTATAAAATAAGTATAATAAGTATAAAATAGAAGTCAAGTACGTAGACAAAAGTGTTCAATATATACATTATATACAATATACAATGCAGAGTAGAAAAGTAACTGAGTTACAATATAATACAGTACAATGCAGAAATGGGATGAGGTACAATTTACAGTAAGGTGTAATGAGGTATGAGTTGTAGTGCAAATTCTTTACCAATAAATATAAAGTGAGTTAAGTGTCTAAAGTGGGTAAAGTGGGTGCTGCAGTGAGTTGTTTGTTTAAAGTGAGTGTGTGCGTGTGGATGTGTGTGCTGTGAGTGCATTTGATGGTTTGTTACATAGTGTTATTGTTCGTTGAGCATCCTGATGGCCTGGGGATAGAAGCTTCTTCTGAGTCTCTCTGTACTGCATGGCCATGAGACTCCGGTATCGCTTGCCTGACCGCAGCAGTTCAAAGAGGCAGTTGTTTGGGCGTAAGCTTAGCATTGTATAGTATTTTTTATCTTAGTACCTTTTATCACGTCTATCTATTATCTATTCTATTTTATTCTATTATTATTTGTATTCTTTTGCACAATCAAGGCGGGCATGGCACCTTAATTTCACTACATTTCTCGTCGTGTATGTATGTGACTAATAAATCTCTTGAATCTTGAAGATATCATCTCATAACCAGCCTTTGATCTAACCCCTGTCCCAGAAGCTCTCCCCTCTCCCGTACCTTTCTGGAGTTGAAAAAGAAAAAGAAATATCAACCTAGTTGAACTACTCTGGGTGTTGCCTTCACAACCCGCCTCACAGCAAGAAGGTCCTGGGTTCAAATCCCACTTGGGGACCAGGTTGCCGGGTTGCCAGGTATACCCAATGGAAAAAACATGGAGATCAGATCACTAACGCTGTCACGTCCCTGACGAAGAAGGACAGGAGCACTTGGATTGGTCCCCATGTCTGCTCCTGGGGGGGAAGGGAGGAGAGGAATTTCCTCGGCGACCCAATGCATGTGTGTGTGTGTGTGTGTTCCGGTGTGTCGCCCATCTCACACGTGTGTGTTGCCGCATGACAAATAAAGACGTGTTCTTCTTCTCTGATCTCTCCACTAACCCACTCTTTCATTCTCTTCTTTAAGCTCCTCGTTCATAAATCCCTTCTTCTTCTTCTTCCTCCGGCGTCACCAACCTCATTCCCTGGCGATCGCTCTCCCCCCCCCCCCCCCCCCCCCCATCCTTCTCTCCACTAGTCCTCCATCTCTTCCCTCCCTCCATCCATCTGCCAGAGACACACAAACACTCTCATTGTTTAATCATCGAGTCTTTCTCACCGGGGGGCAGTATCTCAAAACGCCAGTGGTTCTGCTCGAGTAAGCCTCTTAACCCTTTCACTACCACACTACAGAAGGTTAACCTTTCACTACCACACGACAGAAGGTTAACCTTTCACTACCACACTACAGAAGGTTAACCTTTCACTACCACACTACAGAAGGTTAACCTTTCACTACCACACTACAGAAGGTTAACCTTTCACTACCACACTACAGAAGGTTAACCTTTCACTACCACACTACAGACGGCTAACCTTTCACTACCACACTACAGAAGGTTAACCTTTCACTACCACACTACAGAAGGTTAACCTTTCACTACCACACTACAGAAGGTGAACCCTTTCACTGCCACAATACAGAAGGCATTTCACTGCCACAAAACAAAGGGTTACCCCTTTCACTACCACTACAGAAGGTTAACCCTTTCACTACCACACTACAGAAGGTTAACAGTCTGTAGTGTGGTAGTGAAAGGTTAACCTTCTGTAGTGTGGTAGTGAAAGGGTTAACGAAGAGACAGAGGAAGAGACAGGGGAGATTACATAGTGATGTGTGATTAAAGGAGAACGTACTAAAGACGCTGTTATTTCTACTCTGTGATTCCTGGTGACCCGTATCGACACAGGCAGAGTGGGCGTTTAAATCTGTTTGGGCAGACTCAGTGTGAGTGCCTGGCAGACTGCACTCAGTATGCATTAAGACGATATGAACATGCTGTAGAAATCGACACACGCACACATATTCAAAACCACAATCGCATGTACATGGAATCACATTATCACACACTTAAAAATACCTGCTTTCAGCTCAAAGCTGTATTTCATTTAGGTGGCAGAACATTTTAGCAAGCATATACCTCAATACAATTACACGAGCAGCCAACCACGATTAACCGGCTTCTTAGGGATCCATAATCACCTCCAATGTATAGGATTTCTTTCTGATTTTAACCTTGCTAATGTTTTCTTTTCTTTTCCGAGAAATTGTTTTAGCTAAATGCGTCGGCACAAATACCTGTATTTTTCTAGTAGTCTGTTTATTTAAATACGAGTTTCTGAGAGTTGCTAATAGCTTTGCTAATTCATGACACAGAGCTACAAGTTCAGTTTATTAGCCATTTGAAGTAGTTCCTACAGTATATTACACATTTATATATATATTCTATTAAATTATATGTGAATATATGCACTGTTCTGTTCTTGTATGGAGGCATGCTTCTAAAATGTATATATATTATGTCACAGTGAAATATCCCATTATGGCAGTGGTAATGTCTCAGCCAATGGGTAGTGGCACCCCAGAGGGTTACAATGGGATTTTGTGTGGTCCTAAAACATTTTATTTATGGAATGTGAAAATATAAAAAATAAAATCTTGATATACACATTTTACAATCTTTGTCACTGGGCTTTTTTTAAATAATGAATTATTTACAATCTTGAAGCTTCATCCAATAATAATTCCAAGGAGAGAGAGCTGGGATGAGGAAAACAATGGCTTTGTTCCTGGATCACAGCTTTAAAGGTGACATATTATACTGTAACTCTTTTAAACACGTTATTATGTCTTTGAGGTCCCCTAAACATGTCTTTTAAGTCTTCAGGTTGAGAAAACACTCAGATTATGCCTTCTAGAGGCCTCTGTAGCCCTCAGTCCTGCTCTCAATGGGCTGGTTCTGTGCCTGCGGCGTGCAAGCCTGTATACCGTCGAACAAAATTCAGATCAAACTTTCAGACTAGACGTTGCAGATCAAATATGACTCGTCGTGATCCAGCAATATAGCGTCACAATCTTACCGCTGAAAATGTTGTCAGGAGCATATTTTTGCTTCAACTTTAGGTAGAAGATAATTATTTCCACACGATCCGCCATCTTGTACAGACGTATTTTATTTAAGATCTCTTCACACGCTCATAAATGCACACAATGAGGTCTTATTAACTATACGGCGATTGTGGCTGCAAGTCTGAATGGTTCCTTTCAAGAGGAAGGGTGTGGCGGAATAATAACCAGTACCCCCCATCCCATTACCCTCCCCCATCCACCCACCTATCCTCTCCTCACCTCGTCCCCCTCACCCGATACCACCCCCCCCCCCCCCCTCTCCATCTCCTAACTCGGACCCCCCCCCCCCCCCCCCCCACCCCGTCCAATCCAATTGTCTCTCCCACCTGGACACTAAGGGCCTGCGTCGACCTAGCGCATATTTCTCCATGAAACACAGTTCGCCCTTTGCTTTTTATTAGCTTTTTAGTAGTGTATTCGTGTAGTTATTATTATTAGTTTTGTCGCGAATCTCAATGGTCTGTGGGAGATAGCCAGACAGGCAGGCAGCTCCGGTGTCAGGTTACAAACAGAGTGGTAGATATGAATGGCTGTGATTGGTTGTCTGAAAATGAGCTCAGCGCCTCGCTCTGAAAGTTGAGAAAGTTTCAACTTTCGTCCGCACAAAAAAGCTGAGAAAAGAAGCCGACGGCAGCGCACTTCCTAGAGGCGGCCGCATGCGCTCCCTCCCCATTGGAATACATTGAAAACAGATGCGTGCGGTCAGAAATATGCGCCAAGTGGACGCGGGCCCTTAGGCTGTCCCCGAAGCCTGTTTTTAGGATTCGAACTTCGTCAGGGACATTCGAACCTTCGTTTTTAATTAAAATAGGAAATAATTAAATACATTTCTTTTTCTTTTTTTTATAAATATTCTCAAACTAAATCCTCAATTTGAATAAAGTGATTAATCTGATTAAATTAGTATTTTTTCTTTTTATTAAATCAACTTTCCAGACCCAGACCCAGCCCAGGGAGAAGCCCCAGCCCAACTAAATCAATTAAATCAACTTTCTTTAATGAATATAACTCATCAGTTTCTTTTAATACTATAATATTAGTGTAGCCTAATCTTTATCTGCAACTGTGAAGAAAACCCCCCTTGGTTTAAACAGAATGAATAGAAAAAAATATTTAAAAATAAATAAATAAATGTTTTTAAAATTGATTTAGAATTCGAATGCCAACGTAACAAACAAAGGTTGGAAGGTTCGAAGGTTTGGGCTCAGCCCTACTGGACACACCCATCTCTATGACCTATAAAGACCATCGTTTTCTCCGGTCTCAAGGAGCCTGTTTATGGGCCCCCCCCCCCCGGCCAGGGGTCCCACCGGGTCTCTCCAGCCAATGGACCTGTCTCAAAACCCTGCCCTCTTTTCTTGATCCTTGATCCTTGAACAAAGTTTGTACGAGGAAGTCCGAGGTAAGCGACAGCTGTGATTGGAGGATCAAGAAAAGGGGCAGGGTTTGAGACAGGTCTAATAAGCTAATAAACCTTATTTACCAAGTCTACATGACTGTCTCTACACTCATTGATCCGGGAACATTCTCCCACAAGGATCCCAGCTGAACTGCAGAAAAGGCACTATATGCACACATTATTTCACATTTGCTCAGTGTTGGGACAACCGCTCGTTCTGTAGAAACGAGGACCAGCACGCGGGAAGAGGCCGCTTTCACAATAGCACAGCCGACAAGGGGTCACATGACCCCTAAGCATTTTCAATAAATGTATCCTCGTCACTCGGTCGAGCTCCAGGTCTGTCACTCAATGACTTTTCCTAAAAGTACCAGTTTTATCTGCAGCACGGTTTCTGAAATTTCAAAATGACTTCAGGAAAATGGAATTAGAACGTTATTTCAGCTATTTCTGCTGAGCGGCCACCTCCCTCCCTCCTTGACCCTCCCTCCCTCCCTTTCACTCTCTCCCTCCCTTTCTCTCTCTCCCTTTCTCTCCCCCCTCCCTTTCTCTCCCTCCCTCCCTCTCTCTCCGTCCCTCTCCCTCCCTCTCTCTCTCTCTCTCCCTCTCTCTATACCTCCCTCTCCCTCCTTCTCACTTCATCTCCCTCCCTCCCTTTGTCTCTCCCTCCCTCCCTCTCTCCCTCCCTCCCTCCCTCCCTCCCTCCCTCCCTCCCTCCCTCCCTCCCTCCCTCCCTCCCTCCCTCATTGACCGTCCCTCCCTTCTCTCCCTCCCATCTCCATTCTAAAGGCTGTCGGGTCTTCTGACCCGTTCCCGGCGGGAATTAGTGTCATTTTCTCCATGGCTGTGCTAGTGTTAATGCGTCGCTCTTAGAGGTACAGCATGGCATCTCTTATGACAGCTTAGGTTTCATGATACCTCTCATCATAACACGCATTTACAGTCTTCATGATCATCTTCCCAATGACAAGTCAGTCTCCCGTGCTCCAATTGGTTGTACTCGTGCAGTAAATGCACACACACACCCCCACACACACACACACACACACACACACACACACACACACACACACACACACACACACACACACACACACACACACACACACATTCCATGCCCTTGAGGTCTGGTAAGCTGCCAATCATGCTGAGAGCATAAGAGACATGTGGATGGGTGTGCCGTGTGTGCGCACGTGAGTGTGACCATGCATGTGTGTGTGTGTGTGTGTCCGTGTGTGTGTCCGTGTGTGTGTCCGTGTGTGTGTGGTGTGTGTGTGTGTGTGTGTGTGTGTGTGTGTGTGTGTGTGTGTGTGTGTGTGTGTGTGTGTGTGTGTGTGTGTGTGTGTGTGTCTGTGTGTGTGTGTGTGTGTGTGTGGTGTGGTGTGTGTGGTGTGTGTGTGTGTCTGTGTGTGTCTGTGTGGTGTGGTGTGTGTGTGTGGCCCACCTCATCCCTTGCCTTAGTTTAGTATGGAAGTGAAATTGTGTTTTTCTTAATCCTACCCATAATCCTACCCATAACTAATGTTTACTACTATACCACTGGTGCAGCCAAGTATTTATTTAGCCCATAGCATAATACAGTACATTGTCTGAGAGTGGGTGCCTCTGTGTGCGTGCGTGTGTGTGTGTGTGTGTGTGTGTGTGTGTGTGTGTGTGTGTGTGTGTGTGTGTGCGTGTGTGTGTGTGTGTGTGTGTGTGTGTGTGTGTGTGTGTGTGTGTGTGTGTGTGTGTGTGTGTGTGTGTGTGTGTGTGTGTGTGTGTGTGTGTGTGTGTGTGTGTGTGTGTGTGTGTGTGTGTGTGTGTGAGAGAGATGCAGAGGCTTTGCAGGCATTGTTGGCACTATAGAGACGTCCTTAGTGGAACGGAGAACAAAGACAGAGGCTCTTAATGAGCTCTGCCGCTGCTGAGACCCAAACTAGGCCAGCCAATGAGTGTGTGTGTGTGTGTCTGCGTGCGTGTGTGTTTGTGTGTGAGTGTCTATGTGAGTGAGTGAGTGAGTGAGTGAGTGAGTGAGTGAGTGAGTGAGTGAGTGAGTGAGTGAGTGAGTGAGTGAGTGAGTGAGTGAGTGAGTGAGTGAGTGAGTGAGTGAGTGAGTGAGTGAGTGAGTGAGTGCGATGCGTGCGATGCGTGTGTGTGTGTGTGCATGCGTGTGTGTGTGTGCGTGTGTGTGTGTGTGTGTGTGTGTGTGTGTGTGTGTGTGTGTGTGTGTGTGTGTGTGTGTGTGTGTGTGTGTGTGTGTGTGTGTGTGTGTGTGTGTGTGTGTGTGTGTGTGTGTGTGTGTGTGTGTGTGATCCCCAGTGCTGACACGCACAGAACACAGAGTGCAGCACCAGCAGTGGGACCAGGACCGGCAGGTGTCTGGGGGGTCTGAGTCTAGAACTACAGTGAGAGAGAATGGGTTCCTCTCTCTGTGGCCCCTGCTCTCTCTCTTGTCCCCCGGTTCACAATTCGCACAACAGCACCTTTAACGCAAGAACCAACACGTCTTGGAGTATAGCTGCAAAAAAGAAATAAAATAATACAAACAACAACAAAAACTGTGTTCAGCGCAATTCTGTTTTCCTCTCTCTCTCTCTCTCTCTCTCTCTCTCTCCCGCTCTCTCTCTCTCGCGCGCTCTCTCTCTCTCTCTCTCTCTTAATCTCTCTCTCACTGTGTGTCTTTCTCATTCTGTCTCCCCATCTGTCTGTCTCTCTCTCTCTTTCTCTTTCTCTCTCAATCTCTCTCACTCTCTCTCTCTCTTTCTCTCTCTCTCTCTATCGCTCTCTGTCACTCTCTCTCTCTCTCTCTTAATCTCTCTCTCACTGTGTGTCTTTCTCATTCTGTCTCCCCATCTCTCTCTCTCTCTCTCTCTCTCTCTCTCTCTCTGTCTCATTCTTATTTGGTCTCCCTGTGTCTGGCTGTCTCCCTCTCTCTCTCTCCCTCTCTCTTTCTCTCGCTCTCTC
>NC_140175.1:100409225-100548666 GCF_963971535.1 Notolepis coatsorum
TTATGTGTGACAACCATCTACATATTTTGCAGCTAATGTTGTACACTGACTTTTCTCCCCACACATATATAGCAGCTTTTGGTGATCAGGGAGATGGATAAACTGTGGATCAATTTTATTTATTTTATCAAAGAAGACTTCTCTTAGATCCTTGTATTTCTCACAGTATAGTAGGAAGTGAGGTTCTGTCTCAACATCCCCCTGATGGCAAAGTGAACACAGCCTGGCCTCTCTGGGCAGCCAGTTCTGCCTGTGACGGCCTGTTTCTATGGCTAGGCTATGTCCACTCAGTCTGTATCGTGTCAATGTTTTTCTTAATTTTATCTCATTCACAGTGGTCAGGTATTCTGCTACCGTGTACTCTCTGTTTAGGGTCAAATATAATTCTAATTTACTTTGAGATTTGGTTGATTTGTTCCAATATTCTATATAATTTTCTTTTTGTTTTGAGATTATTTGGTTGGGCCAGATTTCTTGGTGTCTGTCCTGAAGCCCTGGTGTTTGTGGACAGAGATTTCTGACTAGCTGGCAGAGGGGACTCTTATCTGGGTTCATCTCTTGTCTGTGGACCCTAAGTAGGTTTTTGCACAATTCTGCATGCAGTACTTCTAATGGGTGTTTTTCCCATTTTGGGAAGTCTTGGTTAGTTAGTGGACCCCACACTTCACTGCCATATAATTATTATTGGATTATTACAGAATTTACAATTTTGAGCCAGGTCCTAATTGGGATGTCAATTGGAATTTTCCTTTGATGGCATAGAAAGCCCTTCTTCCCTTCTCCTTCAGTTCATTCACAGCCATGTTGAAGTTACCATTATGATTTATTTTCAATCCCAAATATGGGTAGCTTTTTGTGTTTTCTAATATGTGTGTGCCTAGTTTAAATGTATTATGTGAACTCTGAGACTCGTGTCTCCTTTGAAAGACCATGACTTTAGTCTTCTTCATGTTTACGTTCAGAGACCATGTCTGGCAGAACTGGTGGAGGATGTCTAGGTTGTTGTAGACCCTCTTTAGTGGCTGACAGCAGAACCAGATCATCTGCATACATCAACAATTTTACATTGGTATCGTGCAGAGTCGGACCGGGTGCAGTGGAAAGTTCTAATAACTTTGCTAATTCATTTATATATATATTAAACAATGTTGGGCTTAAATTGCACCCCTGGCGGACTCCGCGACCCTGGGTGAAGAAATGTGTTCTTTTATTGCCAATTCTAACAGCACATCTGTTTTTTGTGTACATGGATTTGATCAAGTCATATGTATTTCCTCCAACAGAACTTTCTAGAATCTTGAAATTGAATCAAAAGCTTTTTCAAAATCGACAAAACAGGAATATTTTTTGTTTTTGTTCTGTTTCACGTGAATGTCAATTAGGGTTTTAAGAGTGTATATATGATCAGAGGTATGATAATTTGGTAAGAATTAGGGATGCTCGATATTGGCTTTTTTACCGATATACCGATATTGTCCAACTCTTAATTTCCGATACCGATATCAACCGATATCACATTTTAATACCGATATCGGCCGATAATATCGGACATCATTTCTATAGAGATGTAAAAAAATAAATTGAAAAGAAATTGAAAACCGATACCGATATTTTCCGATATTACATTTTAATGCCGATATCGGCCGATAATATAATATCGGACATCCCTAGTAAGAATCCAATTAGGCTTTTACTTAGAACACTGTGTTCCGTAAGGAATTCTATGAGTCTGGTGTTGATGATACTGCATAGAAGTTTGCCCAAGTTTACTCGTCACACAGATACCTCTATAGTTTTTTGGGTCATATTTGTCTCCACTTTTGAATATTGGGGTTATGAGTCCTTCATTCCAGACATCAGGAAAATAGCCTAAATTTTGTGTCAAATTTAATCATTTTTAAATAGCCAATTGGAATTTTTCAGAGCTGTGTTTAATCATTTCATTCAATATGCCATCTGTACCACAGGCCTTTCTAGCTTTAAGGCACTGGAGTTTTGATTTCAGCTCTTGTTCCGTGATTGGGAAGTCTAGAGGGTTTTGATTATCCTTTATGATATTTGTCAAACCAGTGGTCCTTTTTAGTTTTTCTCTGTTTGTTACCTGATCATTTTAATTTGGACTTTATTGCAGTTCTTTCAAATATATAATTTATGTGTTCTACAGCTAGATTGACTCCTTCAACACTGTTAGAGTATGGCGTGGCTAGGAACGTATCTAACAGTGATTGTATCCCATCTGGTAGTCCTGCATGCTGTTCTGGGACCATCTCTCTCTCTCTCTCTCTCTCTCTCTCTCTCTGAACACAGACCCCACAGCACGCCCCCGGAAGGCTTTTTCTTTCCGCAGCTTTTACTGGAGGGGAAGAATGAAAGAAAAGACTCCAGGGCTCATTTCAATGTAATCAGACCAAACTAATTAAAAGGAAATTATACAATAATTAATTAATCAATCTAATTCAAGCGAGTTTAATTAGGACTGGGCCTTTTGGACCGAGTGCTCAGAACATATCGTTAAAGGATATTAACAGGCGTCATCATGCCCCTTTTAAATAGCTGCTCTCATTTAGAAAGGTTACGTGTGTCTGTGTGTGTGTGTGTGTGTGCGTCTGTGTGCGTATGTGTGTGTGTGTGTGTGTGTGTGTGTGTGTGTGTGTGTGTGCGTGTGCGTGTGCGTGTGCGTGTGTGTGTGTACCTCATTGTGTGGTAGACCCGCAGCGGAGAAGATGGGGATTTTCTGCCCCCTGGCGATGCTGTTCATGCCGTCAATGGCGGAGATGCCGGTTTGAATCATCTCCTCGGGGTAGATACGACACTGGGGGTTTATAGGCTGCCCTGAGAGCGCACACAGATACACACACACGCACACGCACACACACACACACACACACACACACACACACACACACACACACACACACACACACGCACACAATCAGATAGTTCAGCGCCTCAGGGCAGAAACTGTACCAAAGGCCAGAGGGGGGAGGCTTCACTTATAGTCTACGAAACAGATAACCGACGGCAGACAACGAAACCCATTAACGTGAAGATAGTGACACCATCGTTCACAGTCAAAGTGTGTGTCGTGTCCTTAGTGAAAGTCACAAGTTATTAACCCTTTCACTGTTGCACTACCAACCGGTTAACCCTTTCACTGCGACAATACACAGATGGTTCATCCTTTCACTGCCACCACACAACAGCAGGTTAACCCTTTCACCGTCGCACTACAGAAGGTCAACCGCCGGTATAGTGTGATAGTAAGGGGTTAACCTTCTGCCGTGTGGCAGTGAAAGGGTTAAAAACAACGTTGATAACGTCTGAGTTGCTGGTGTGATATCACCCGGGGAAAACGTACCCATGATGTCCAAGAAGTCTTCTGCCAGGACCACGGGGCCCCTGTCGATGGGCTTCCCAGATCCATTAAAGACGCGGCCTGGAAACGCACACGCGCACGCGCACGGCACACGCACACGGCACACACGCATGCACGCACACAAACATTGGATTCATTAAATACAGACTCCCAAATAGGTCAAGGGTCAGATTTTAGATTAGAGTATATTACGTTAGAGATCTCAAGACCCGCCCTCTTTTCTTGATCCTCCAAATCACAACAGTCGCTTCCCTCGTCGCTCGTTCACACATATCTGCCTCACTGGGTTATTCTGCTTTCTTCAATGACTACGCTGATCTTCCTCACAGCTAAAGTAAAGCTATGCAATGCTATAATAATAATAATAATAATAATAATAATAATAATAATAATAATAATAATAATAATAATAATAATAATAATAATAATAATAATAATAATAATAATAATAATGACGTCCTCCATATTGAGTTGATTCATGCACGGTGTGGTGTGGGACTGTGTTGGTTATATATTTCATACCCAGCATGTCTTCAGAGACGGTGTTGGTTATATTTCATATAACATCAGGGGGGACGCGTGAATATTAAAGGCAACCTACTTGTGTTCAGCTTTTCTCTGATTGGCCACGACCCCCCGCCCCCTTTTGCCGCGAACGCGGCAGCAGAGGTCCCTGCAAGGTCCCAAATTAAATGAATGAAGCGCGCAGCGAACGCGGCAGCAGAGTGTATAATGTTATTTCGCGGAGCATAATGTATAATGTTATTTCGCCCGTTTGTAACGTCATAACATCAGTGGAGGCTGCTGACTGATTAACTCGAAACTGTACAATTGTAACGTTATATGTTATTTCACGTATAATGTTATTTCGCCCGTTGGAGGCTGCTGACTGATTAATAATAAGCTCTCTTTATTTCGCGGAGCATAATGTATAATGTTATTTCGCGTTTGTAACGTCATAACATCGCTGGAGGCTGCTGACTGATTAATAATAAGCTCTCGTTATTTCGCTTCCATTCATTTTGGGGACGATGTTCAAATATCATACTTCTGAAGTATAAACAAACTATACTGCTGTGACGATTTTGAATATCTTAACATGTATTTACATTGAGGCATTAACCAACGAGCACCTCTCAGAGCACCTGGGGGAGCCTCATGCGCATGCGCGGCCGCGGTCACTCTCTGCCGCGTCTCTCTGCCGCGTCCTCTCTGCCGCGTAACAACACACAGAGCGGCGCGGCGCGGATAAGGGCGTGTGCTAGGGCGGTCACGTGGCCGTGTGGCCAATCAGGGAAACGCTGAACAAAAAGCTGAACACAAGTAGGTTGCCTTTAATATTCACGCAGGGGGGACCCTGATGTAAACAAGACGAAAGTCTTTCTCTGGTCTGCATCCCCTTAACACATTTGGGGCCATTGGGATGAGTCTAATTAATGTCAAGAGGACCGGGGAATGTAAACAAACGTGGGGCTGTTTGTAGAGCTAAATCTATACTTTATAGTATTGCTATCTGTCCATTCTCATTGTCAATTGAGTCCATAAACCGTCTCTTCAAAATGGCTTAAAGAAAAAAAAATGTCATCAATAGGTTCTCATTTTATAGCGCCGTGAATATAAGCGTTATAGGGGATTTGGTCTAGTATATTTTCTGGAAGCCGAGATACAGGGCTAATAGCTAATAACGTTAAATCCAATGGCATTTCGGTTATAGATACGCTCCAGTTAAAACTCAAACTGCATATGATCGGTACGATCCTCACGCATGTATGCATGAAAGGGGGGGGGGGGCGGGGGACGTCGTTTCTGATTATCGATTACCAATCGTTAGCCTCATTAGCCTCATAGCCGAACGCCTGGTTGGCTATCAAAACAAGGCCCAATCGGGATGTACTTTACGTGAAAAAGATCCTACCGTGGTCCGGTGGGATGTCCCCGAGCATTTCCCCGTTATCGATCGCCATCTGGTAGATCTATATGTCCATTGGCTGATGATGAATCCCCTTATTGCATGGTGAAATCTGCGATCCAAAACGTAATCCAAGCTACATGCTGCACATCTAGAATCCTGCTAACTGAAATCTCCATTGAAAGAAAGAAAAAAGACTGATCCGTTCAGCCACAGGGCACACTGCATTATCACGATAGCGCCCCTAAGAGGATCTGGCCGGTATTGCACCTTGTCGAATTCATAGAGTAGGGTAAATCTGCAGTGCCGCTCGGCGACCTTGAATAGGTTATTAAAATGGAATAAAAGCAATAACAACTTCCGTTGTACCCATTCTGCAATCTGTTAATTAAAATGTTCAATCAATCAATCAACTGTGTTGATTATATATTTCATACCCAGCATGTCTTCAGAGACGGTGTTGGTTATATATTTCATACCCAGCACGTCTTCAGAGACGGTGTTGATTATATATTTCATACCCAGCATGTCTTCAGAGACGGTGTTGGTTATATATTTCATACCCAGCATGTCTTCAGAGACGGTGTTGATTATATATTTCATACCCAGCATGTCTTCAGAGACGGTGTTGATTATATATTTCATACCCAGCATGTCTTCAGAGACGGTGTTGATTATACATTTCATACCAACCAGTGGCGAATCCTCCTGGAAGCCAACGGAAGCCAGGCTTCCCCATTATTAAAATATGAATTAATATGAAATATGAAAAAAAAAGAAAAAAAATTATATAGTTTACAATAATAATATAAAATCATTATTTTTCATCTCTGTGTTATAATTTTTTTTTTTAGAAATGTCTCCCTCTTCTCCTTCTCACTCTCTCTAACACATTGAGACACAGTGCAGTCACTGAGGCAGTCATTGCAGCAGAGGAGAGGAGGCAGAGGGGAGGTGTCTTTCTCCAGCTTCAACCATGTGATTCATGTATGTGGAGTCCAAAACCAATACTAGCCAATCAGATTCAAGCTGACTAAAGCCCTTCCCGCACCTTAAAACGGGTCCGTCAGCAAACTAAGTACTCTAGCCTGCACATTTGCCGCCCTGGAGGTGTGGGAAGAGCTTTACTCAGCTCGAATCTTATTAAATCTAGCCCATGGAATAGTATAGCTGTATGTTTACACTTGAAATGTGTATTTTTATTTAGTGTGCATTTTTATTTTGTCACAATATTATTTGGCTTAAATAAATATATATATATAAAAATGTATAAAAAAATTGGCATCCCAGTTATTTTACCCACACGACGCCACTGTACCCAGCATGTCTTCAGAGATGGTGTTGATTATATATTTCATACCCAGCATGTCTTCAGAGACGGGCGTGCGCATGATGTCCCCGGTGAACTCGCAGCTGGTCTTCTTGGCGTCGATACCCGACGTCCCCTCGAACACCTGGGAGAGGACAGGTGTGAGACAGACAGATACCTGACGTCCCTTCGAACACCTGGGAGAGGACAGGTGTGAGACAGACAGATACCTGACGTCCCCTCGAACACCTGGGAGAGGACAGGTGTGAGACAGACAGATACCTGACTGTCACACTCCCAGGTCAGGTCAGACCTGGGAGAGAGAACACCACAGACATGATGTGAACAATGGTCTCCTACCACCCTCTGGTGGTCACCCGCAGACGGTGCGGGCCAGCACAGTGGACATGTTGACTAATGTTTTGACTATAATTAATAGTGTGATTAATGTGGTGTCATGGTGTGTGCTGTTGTTGACTTTCCCTTCCCTTGTTTGATGTGGTTTCACTGTTTTGGTTTTGTGTTGCGAGTTGCTTTACTGTTTAGTTGGTGTTAATTGTTTCTATGTTTTAGACTGGCCTGCCAGGTGTTTTCAATAATGATTAGTGTAACTGAGGGGTACAATTCCCTGACTGTATTGATAAGTATGGTATCATTAAACCACTACCGCTTTATGTACTTTAATTACTGGCCATACAGTACATGATATCTAAATATAATGAACACTTCCCACAATGAATCGGTTCTACACAAAGTTGTCTTTAAGTATTTATTGCAGCAAAAGGTACATAATACTTCTCTATTATACTTTGAATGCACTTGTAAGGCAAAGGAATGTGCGTAGGCAAATCAATAATGAATGTCCATTCTCTGGTTACACAGGAGGTAATTATACAACCTGAATCTTAGGGAATTATATCTATGGTACACTAGTAATATATAGCGGGAGATACTGGAAGGGTCCCCCCGGTTGTAAGCCAGCAGGGGTAGAGGATCTGTCGGTAGTAGAGAGTCTGGTCAACGATGACTAAGGAGACTCCAAGTACAGGAGACGGTGCAATAGTCTCTTGATCCACAGACGAATACAGCTGTTCTCCGTAGACTGTAGCTCCACAGTGAAGAAAGCTAGCCGGCCTCAGGCTCTCTGAGGCGCCGACTCGACCTGGCTCCTCACAGGGTAAATCCCACACGTGTAGGCGTCGGCGATTCTCCGCTCCATAAATCACAGGACCAAAACAAATATAATCCAGCCGCAAAGGGCTATGTAGTCGTCGGGTAGATTAATCCAGTGTACATGTCCACACGGTTCTCGTCTAGGTCTCCTCGGGTGAAAGCGCCATGAAAGCAGCCCAGCCTGGATAAGCACTCTAGCTGGTACGAGGAAGCGTTGGTGATGCTGGTCACTGTAGAACTTTAGCCGCACGATACACTATACACAAATAGACTATTACTGACTTAATAGAAATATGTCGCACTCGACGGTATAGCGCCAAACTCTGACAATTCAGTTATTAATTCGCACGCGGTCTCAATGCTCTATTTTGGGGCCAAACAGGCCATACTTCACCGCACGGAGTATCGTGGGTGAGGCTTCAACTTATTGGGTAACTCTGGACTTCTGACTAAGTGCTTCTGTATTCACCTGCGCCATATTTATATGCACAGCGAACAAACTAGTGCCAACCTCATTTCTGTCTCGTAGCCCTGGGCAAGGCCGGGCATGTCCAGACATGTCTTGACGGTGACTTTGAACCTGACTCCGGAGGCATGGCTCTGGCGCCTGTGGACCGCTGTCCAATAGGAGAATGAAATATTATGGTCTGTAATAGGCTAAAGGGATATTCCGTGTATATGTACAAGGAATATACAAGGGATATCAAACGATATACAAATACTATGCAATATATATCAATCAATAAATATATATATTCGGTTTAATCTGATCCTTTGTAACAGCCGCCCCCTAATTAGTCCCACCTAATTAGCTAAGCAGAGACAGATTAACCGCACTGTCCACTACTCAATGTCTGTTGTGAGGGGTCGGGCAGTTCACAAAGTCATGGGGTCATGGTCGTCATCGATAGTATCGGGGAGCCTTGGCAGTTCTATTAGCCTCGCCACGGGTCGGGTGTAGATCCGTCCTTGGACGAGCACTTCGGCTGCTCGGACCTTTCCGTCGGCACCGGTGATCACTTTGCTTACGCGGCCAGCCGGCCACATAGCTCGGGGTAGTGACTGGTCGATAATCATGACGACTGTTCCTTCTGTCAAATTGTCTCTCTCTTTCACCCATTTCTGGCGGGTCTGTAGAGACGGTAGATAGTGGAGTAGGAAGCTGTTCCAAAACTTGTCAGCCAATACTTGACTGTACCTCCACATTCTTCGGCCGTTCGCTTCTTCAGGCCTGTACATTGTCTGTGGTAGCGCGGGGTCCAGCCGCCCCATCAAGAGTGTGTTGGGGGTGACTGGGTCGACATCTGCTACATCACTTGAGACGTAACCGAGGGGCTTTGAGTTCAATACTCCCTCGATCTCCGTGAGGACTGTCATTAGGACTTCTTCCGCCACGGTCTGGGCCCCAAGCACGGCGTACAGGGCTGTCTTTATTGAACGTACTTCTCGTTCCCAAGTTCCACCGAAGTGAGGTGCGTTCGGGGGATTAAACTGGAAGTCAATCTGGGATGGAGCGAGGTGGGTCTTAAGTTCTGGGCCCATAGCTTGGAAGCTCTCTCTCAGCTCTCTTTCTCCGCCTTTGAAGTTTGTCCCGTGATCAGACAATAATATAGACGGTTTGCCTTTCCGCGATGTGAATCTTCGGAAGGCCATAAGGAATGAGTCTGTGCTCATGGTTGGAAGGAGTTCTATATGCATCGCTCGGGTGGTCATGCATTTGATTTGATTTGATTTGAAGTCTTTATTTCGAACATGCAATGAATACAACAAACAATAACAAAAAAGAAAAACAACTCAATCTGCATGTTCGAAAAGGAGTAGGAAGAAGTATACACTTATTTAATCCTACCCCTTTTCCACTACTCAAATGAGTGTACTATTTTAAACATAAAAAAGAAAAGAAAAGAAAAGAAAAAAAAAATATATATATATATATATATGCAAAACAAAAAAACAAAAACTATATATGTATAAAATAAAATAAAATAGAAACAAAATAAAAATGTAAACACCTGTGAATATCAAGTCCCTTCTTCATCCCTGTACCTTGTGAACATAATTTCCTTATACATCAGTTTGAATTGTCTCATGTTTGGACATTGCTTTAACACCACATTAAGACTGTTCCACAGTTTCACTCCACATATTGAGATGCAGTGTTTTCTCATGGTAGTGCGTACGTTTAGCACCTTTAAATTGTGTTCTCCCCTCAGATTATAACCCCCCTCCCTATCAAAGAACAATTCTTGAATGTTTCTTGGAAGTGCATGACTTTTTGCTTTATACATTAATTGTGCCGTTTTAAATTCCACAAGATCATTTAACTTCAATGTCTTTGACTCCAGAAACAATATGTTAGTGTGATCACGATAACCTGCAATGTGAACTATCCTTATGGCCCTTTTTTGGAGTATAAAAAGTGGTTGTAGTGTAGACTTATAATTGTTTCCCCAGACTTCAGCACAGTAATTTAAATATGGTAAAACTAGTGAACAGTAGAGAATGTAGAGTGATTTTCTATCCAGGATGTGCTTTACTTTACTCAAGACTGAAATGCTTCGTGAGAGTTTAGATTGGACATGTTTTATGTGAGGTTTCCAACAGATTTTATGGTCTATTATTACACCTAGGAATTTATTTTCATAAACTCTTTCAATAATCACATCATTTATTTTAACTTGTACCTGAGTATCCAATCTACAGTTTCCAAACAACATAATTTTAGTTTTGCTCAAGTTCAATGATAATTTGTTTCTATCAAACCATTCCTTCAATTTCTTCATTTCAGATGTGATGACCTCTAAAAGCTGCTGGACATTCTCACCAGAAAAAAAAAGATTAGTGTCATCCGCAAATAAAATACATTTAAATATATTGGATACTTTACATATCTCGTTAATGTACAAGATGAACAGTTTTGGACCCAACACTGACCCCTGTAGAGTTTGAATACAATACCCCACCGCTTCTCGGTTCCTCTTCCTTTCTTTATATACAGCGGGCCGAAACAGTCCATACCGGTGGAGTGAAAAGGCTTGTCGCCGAGTCGGAGGCGACAGGGAGGTAGGTCAGCCATCCGGGGTATACTGGGCTGCGCTCGCCACTTACGACAGTCTAGACAGGTTCGCTGGAAGCGCCGCACTGCTTCTCTCCCTTGCAGTATCCAATAACGACGTCTGATCTCCGCGAAGACTCTCTCTGCCCCGGCGTGATGCACATCCTTGTCGTATTTCTTTATGATCAGCTCTGTGACCTTGTGTCGGCTGTTTAAGACTATCGGGTACTTGACGTCATCCGGTAAGTCTGGAGCTCTCCGCAGACGACCACCCACTCTGATGAGACCATGGGCGTCGCTCTCGGGGGCTAGGTGGAGCAGTCTGCTGTCTGATGGGACGGGCTTTGCTCCCTGTAGACAGTCTAGTTCATCGGGGAACGAGTCTCTCTGGGCTCGTTGTAGTAGAAGAAGTTCGGCTTCTTCGTAGTCAGCTGCAGTAATGTCAGTAGTGAGCTGAACCTCTGGGTGGTGCCACAGGAATGTCTTTAGCTGCGCACTCTCTAGGGTGAGGCAATCGTCTATGTCGGGGTCTGTGGAGACGAGTGTGTTCAATCCACAGAACATAGATTTCTTGTTTTCGGCCTCCTCTTTACTCGCTTCCCGTGGGGTGGGTGTAGGCCACTCTTCTTCCGGGAGCTTGAGGAACTCTGGCCCGTCACTGTATAGGTTGTGACGGGTGAGGTCATCCAGGGACATTCCCCGGGTGATGACGTCAGCTGGGTTGTGTTTTGTGTCCACATACCTCCAGCTTGCTACTTCTGTTAAATCTTGAATCTCTGTGACTCTGACTCCCACGAAGACCTTGTATCTGCACGAATCAGACCGGATCCATGTGAGTACTGTTGTGGAGTCTGACCACAAGATTGTTCTTTGCACCGGAATGGTGAGTTCACGTTGGATTAACGTGGCGAGTTGCGCTCCTGCTAGGGCTGCGCAGAGCTCTAGACGCGGGATAGATTGTTGCTTTCGTGGGGCTATTCTTGAGCGAGCCAGGATGAAAGCAGTATGTATTTCTCCTCCCTCCTCTCGGGCACGCAAGTAGGCCACCGAACCGTAGACTACTTCGGAGGCGTCGCTGAAGACGTGCAGGTCCATCTGGCACGTCTCCGGCCTCACTGTGGGTGGGAAGTAGCTGCGGCGTATGTTGACACCTGGGAGTGAGCTGAGTTCCGTCTCCCACTCTCTCCATGTGGATGCAAGGTGTTCGGGTATGGGGTCGTCCCAGCCCTGGTCCTTGTCCCATAACGCTCTTACAATCATCTTTGCCCTGGTGGTGTAAGGTAGAATACATCCCAACGGGTCATATTGTCTGGCGAGTGTTCTGTATACACTCCGTCTGGTGGTCGGTAGTGCAGTCGACCTTCCCTGCTCCTTGGTCAGGGGTGTGTGTTTATAATGGAGCGAGTCTGTTTTGAAGCGCCAGACTAGTCCTAATGTCATTTCTTGGGCTTCTCCTGGGATGGTCGCCATCCAGGTCTCGCTGCTTGCTGCCTTGTCCTCGGGGGAGAGGCTGCGCAATACTTGCGGGTCGCTGCTGGCCCACTGCCTGAGATCAAAGCCGCCTTTGATCAGGGAGGCGCGGAGCTTGAGTAGAAGGGCCTCGGCTTCTTCTGGCGTCGAGACGCTTTGCAGACAGTTGTCCACGTAGAAACTATTTCCTACACTTTGTCGGACCTCTTCATCAGCTGCTGGGTCCTCTGCGACGTGTTTTTGCAGTGCAAACGTAGCACAGCATGGGCTGCATGTGGTTCCGAAAGGGAGGACTTCCCATTGATAGATGGCTGGTTGCTCATCCCCGATCCTCTCTCTCCATAGGAACCGCAGCAGGGGCTTGTCCTCCTCCACTAGTCTCACCTGCAGGAACATCCCTTTGATGTCGCCGCTGATGGCCACCTTGTCTTGGCGGAAACGTAGTAACACGCCTAGTAGAGAGGGGCCGAGTGTTGGGCCGGGCAAGAGCTCTTTATTCAGATTTTGTGATCCGATCTGGTAGCTGCAGTTGAACACAATACGATCCTTGCCGTTGTGGTGGACTTTGTGGTGCAGCACGTACCATGATTCGGTCGTCTGATCGGCCTCTTTAATGTCAATTTTCTTTATGTGTCCCGCTGTGATTAGCTTGTTAATCTCAGCGCGGTACACCGTCTCTTGAGCGGGGTCTCTGGCTAGGCGCCGCTCTGTGTTCAATAGATACCGCTCCGTCGCTTCTTTTGGGGCGTGGAAGGTAGGCATACCCTCTCGCCTCAGGAGTGGAGTTGCGTATCTCATCACTCCGTTGACTTTGACTCTCTTTGTCCCTTGCTCGAGGAGGGCTATAGCGTAAATGTCTTCCTTGGAACGAATGTCTTTCTTTTCGTTCTTAAAGGGCATTGTCTCTAGTGTCCATAGCCTCTCGACATGCTGTAGGAGGGTGGTGTCTTCTTCTGTCACTCTGGAGTGGAGGCAGTTAGTGGCTGCTGTTCGGTTAAGAGACTTAGCGAGGGGGCCTTGTAATGTCCATCCTAGGCGGGTCTCGACTGCTGCAGGACAGCCTCTGGGCCCTGTGTGGACCCGGTCTATCGGGACGATGAGGTCTGCATGGTCGGAGCCTATCAGCAGGGTCGGGGTGGCACCGTCTATGAGCGGTATAGGTAGTTGACGCAGGTGCACATATTTATCCATCAGCTTGGCGATGGGGTAGGTGTACTGCGACAGGCCTATTTCTTGGCTGGTGAAAGCATTAGTAATCCTATACCGTCTCTCTGGCTGCCCGCTTGCTGCGATAGTGAAGGAGACATTCTCGCCCTTTATCGTCTTTAGATCTCTTCTTATTGTCCGAATCGTCATCTGGTTTTCGCTCCCCCGCAGCCCCAGCTGGGCCGCAGCGGACGCGAGGAGAAGGGTCTTCTCTGACCCGTCGTCAAGGACGGCGTAAGTGTCCATGACCTTGTCTTGGTAACTCAGTGTTACGCGGACCACCTTTAAGAGCACCCGGGCGCCCCCGCTGCTGGCGGGGTCAATGTACATAACACTTGCCTTTGTGCTGCTTGAGGGTGCAGGCTTTCTTCTGTTACTGTCGTGTAGGACATCTAGGTGGGCTCCGTCACACCGACTACACCTCTTCTTTAAGCGGCAATCGGCTGCCATGTGACTGCGCGCACATCGGTAACAGCGTCGGTTGGACTTTATCCATTGACTCACCTCGTCGGCGGTCATCTTCTTGAACGTGTCACATTGTGACAACCAGTGTTCCTTTTCGCAGTACGGGCACACCATCTTCCACTTCTCTTTCATCGAGGGGGTACTGTGGTTCTTGCTGCTCGGTACTGATTCTGATTGGTGCATGACGGTCACCAATCTTCGGCCATCGTTTGCTCTCCTAGGTCCCTCTCTGGAGCTTGGGGTGCTCCGCATGAACGTATCCAACCGTAGGCTGTTGACTTCTCTCGCCAGGAAGTCGGCTAGGTCTAGGAGGGATGGCTCGGGACCGTTAGGATCACGGTGGTCTCTTTGCCGCCTGAAGCGATCTTGTCGGGCGGGCGGAAGCTTCTCTAAAATCCTCTCGACATTAGAGTTCGCGTACAGTTCGTGCATACCCTTTTCTCTTTGCGCCCCCAGCATCCCTACCAGGGATTGTACCTTGATAGACAGGTCATCTAGTGAGCGATTGTCTGTGGCTGGGGGTAGGCGGTCAATATGCCTTATCTCTTGTATTACGTAGTCCCATATGCGTCCATATCTTTGGTCGAGTGCTGCTAGAGCCGCTGTGTATGGGGTAGTAGAGGTGGCATAGGCCAGCGCTATATTGTGCGCTCGGGGCACCTTGAGGTGCTTCAGTAGGATAGCATACTTGTACGGTTCATCAGCTACATCGGACATCATTGTCTCTAAGCACATTCGTAGCTCCGTGTACTGTGCTCTGTTCTCGTGGGTGAAGTCCGGAAACGTCGGTGTGCCAATGTATGATGCCATGGATGGCTGGCACATCGGTGAGCGTTGGAAGAGAGGCCTCCTAGGCGAGTCTCCTCTTACGCCTCTTGGTGGGCTGGTACCTGCTGGGTACCATGGCCCGCGTATCCAGGTGCTATTCCTCGGGGCTGGTCGTGCGTCAAGCTCACCCGTGAATTGAGTCGGGGGTCTGTAGCGCAGAGCCGCGGGGGTAGAGCCTGGGCTGTACTGGACCTCCTGGTCCTGTGGAGTACTGTGCTGCTGTCGGGCTTGACTCTCCTCCTCTCCCTCTTCTTCTTCCTCTGGCAGGTCCTCTAGATCCTGTAGTCGTCTATTTAGCCTCTCCGCGGTGTAGACCGTTTCTTCCTTGTAGCTGGGTCTCACTTGGACCGGTCGGGGAAGGGGTTCGGAGGGGGGTATAGGCTCTCTCTGGTGGTCGGGCTCAGGGTCGCTTGATCGGGTAGGGGAGGGTGCCCTTGATCCTTGTCTTGACGAGGCCCTGGAACCCCGTGCGGAGGGAGGGGGTGTTGCCCTGGTGATCAGCTGCTCCATTATCTGCGCTTGTAATCGGTCGCGCTCGGCTTCGCGCTTGGTGAGAGCGAGGTCGCGCTCTGCTTCTCTTTGGGCACCGGCAGCGGCGCGCTGGGCTTCGGCGGCGGCGCGCTGGGCCTCGGCCCGGTCCCTTCCCATATTCTCTTCCGTCTGAAGGCGTCTAATCTCTAGACGTATACGGTCTTCGTCGCTCCGTTGCTGCGCTTGAAGGCGTTCTCTTTCCATGGAAGAATGTTCGCGCTCACTAAGCGTCTGTGCTTGGAGTCGATCGCGCTCTGTTGAGGCTGCTAGGCTGGCGAGGAATGCCTGTGCCAGCATCTTGTCCGCCTCGCTGGGGGAAGACGCTGGTTGAGGTGATCCGCTCCTGGCAGTACTCGTTGGAGATCTGTTCTCCTGTGGCGAGTCCTGGAGATCCATCTCCGGGGTGCTCTCCTCTTCTTGTAGCGGGTAGAGTTCCATCCCTGGAGAGCTGTCTTTATCCTGGAGCTCTCCGGGGACTACTTCTTCGGTCTTGGCGGGGGGTAAAGTCATGTCGGGTCCCTCCTGGTCCCTACCGTGAGCTTGGTCAGTTACGTTAGAACCCACTAGGGCCTCTATTGGCGGGGTAGCCTGGTCGATAGGGTCGGACATAATTTTACGATCTACTTTTTCCGCGTTTACCGTCTGTAGAAAGCTAGGTAGTATATTGGCAACGTAATCCTCTAAGTACTGAGGTGTCTGCCGTCTACGCTGCGGGCGATCTACTTTAGGAGAACCGTTTTGTGGAGTGTTCATCATAGGCCATGTCAATATTAATACCACTATATTAATATTACGCTAGTTACCCTCCGGCTCGAAGGACCAATTGTAACTGAGGGGTACAATTCCCTGACTGTATTGATAAGTATGGTATCATTAAACCACTACCGCTTTATGTACTTTAATTACTGGCCATACAGTACATGATATCTAAATATAATGAACACTTCCCACAATGAATCGGTTCTACACAAAGTTGTCTTTAAGTATTTATTGCAGCAAAAGGTACATAATACTTCTCTATTATACTTTGAATGCACTTGTAAGGCAAAGGAATGTGCGTAGGCAAATCAATAATGAATGTCCATTCTCTGGTTACACAGGAGGTAATTATACAACCTGAATCTTAGGGAATTATATCTATGGTACACTAGTAATATATAGCGGGAGATACTGGAAGGGTCCCCCCGGTTGTAAGCCAGCAGGGGTAGAGGATCTGTCGGTAGTAGAGAGTCTGGTCAACGATGACTAAGGAGACTCCAAGTACAGGAGACGGTGCAATAGTCTCTTGATCCACAGACGAATACAGCTGTTCTCCGTAGACTGTAGCTCCACAGTGAAGAAAGCTAGCCGGCCTCAGGCTCTCTGAGGCGCCGACTCGACCTGGCTCCTCACAGGGTAAATCCCACACGTGTAGGCGTCGGCGATTCTCCGCTCCACAAATCACAGGACCAAAACAAATATAATCCAGCCGCAAAGGGCTATGTAGTCGTCGGGTAGATTAATCCAGTGTACATGTCCACACGGTTCTCGTCTAGGTCTCCTCGGGTGAAAGCGCCATGAAAGCAGCCCAGCCTGGATAAGCACTCTAGCTGGTACGAGGAAGCGTTGGTGATGCTGGTCACTGTAGAACTTTAGCCGCACGATACACTATACACAAATAGACTATTACTGACTTAATAGAAATATGTCGCACTCGACGGTATAGCGCCAAACTCTGACAATTCAGTTATTAATTCGCACGCGGTCTCAATGCTCTATTTTGGGGCCAAACAGGCCATACTTCACCGCACGGAGTATCGTGGGTGAGGCTTCAACTTATTGGGTAACTCTGGACTTCTGACTAAGTGCTTCTGTATTCACCTGCGCCATATTTATATGCACGGCGAACAAACTAGTGCCAACCTCATTTCTGTCTCGTAGCCCTGGGCAAGGCCGGGCATGTCCAGACATGTCTTGACGGTGACTTTGAACCTGACTCCGGAGGCATGGCTCTGGCGCCTGTGGACCGCTGTCCAATAGGAGAATGAAATATTATGGTCTGTAATAGGCTAAAGGGATATTCCGTGTATATGTACAAGGAATATACAAGGGATATCAAACGATATACAAATACTATGCAATATATATCAATCAATAAATATATATATTCGGTTTAATCTGATCCTTTGTAACAATTAGTATAGGTATTTAAGTGTGTGTCTTCCTCTCCTCGTCGTGGCGTCATTTCCTCCAAGTCCTCGGTGTTCCCCTGCCTGTCGTGTCTCCTCTCTTCTCCCTTGCCTTGCTGTTTTGTATTGAGAGTTTGTAAGTAGATGTAGTATTTTGTTTCGTGAGTTTTATTTTCCGTGTTCACGTTTCAGTTCTATGTTATTAGCGCCAGCTCGGCTGAGCCGTTTATGTTTCTTTTTGTAACGTGCCGTCGTCATCTAGTAAAGTCTGTATACACGTTATCCTGCCGTCTCTGCCTCCTCCATTCCTGTCCGCGAACTGAGTTCTCATCGCCTTCCTTCACTACCCAATCGTAACACCTGACGTCCCCTCGAACACCTGGGGGAGGACAGGTGTGAGACAGACAGATACCTGACATCCCCTCGAACACCTGGGAGAGGACAGGTGTGAGACAGACAGATACCTGACGTCCCATCAAACACCCGGAGGAGGACAGGTGTGAGACAGAGCTGTCCCCGAAGCCTGTTTTTGGGCTTCGAACTTCATCAGGGTTTTTCAAAAGGATGTTCGAACCTCCGTTTTTAATAATAAAAAAATATATATTTAAAAAGAAAATTAAAAAAATATCCTCAAACTAAATCCTCAAAGTGATTCATCTGATTAAATTAGTATTTTTTTTTTATTAAATCAACTTTCTATAATGAATATAACTCATCAGTTTTAATACTATAATATGAGTATAGCCTAATCTTTATCTGCAATTGTGAAGAAAAACCCCATTGGTTTAAACAGAATGAATAGACGCATAAAAGAAATATATAAAAATAATAATAATAATAATAAAAAAAAAATTATAAAAATTCTAATGTTGATTTAGAATTCGAATGCCAACGTAACGAACGAAGGTCCGAACGTTCAAACGTTTGGGCTCAGCCCTAGTGTGAGACAGACGGAGACGTCGCGACACGTCTCAATTCAGGGGTAACAGTCTTACAGTTCAGGTGTTTTTCAATTCAATTCAATTCAATTAAAAAAAAGATTATTAGTCGCACAAGGGGCAATTCAGAGAATGAATACGGCAAACAGCTAAAAGCACAAGAGACATGACACTGTTAGAACGGGATCCCTACATTGTTGATCTGTCAAGTCCAATAAATAAATTCGGTCAGTACAAAAAAGAATGTGCACTTTCGTCAAAAATTTTGAAATCAAGGGGGTCAAAAAATGGTGCATGTTAGTAAACTGACCATTCCTTGTACTGTGGCCATTCACCAGTCGAATGGCCTCTGGAACAAACCCAAACTTCCTCTGTTTGTTTTACAGGCAGACTGTCTAAAGCGCTTTCCTGGGGGCAGCAGGTCAACGTTTAAAATCGTGCAAAGTGTCTCACGCACGCACACGCACACACACACGCACACGCACACACGCACACACACACACACACACACACACACACACCTGGACGACAGCCTTGGAGCCGGTGACCTCCAGGACCTGACCGCTCCTCTTGCTTCCGTCTGGCAGGGTGAGGTGTACGATCTCTGCGTACCTGGGGAACTGGAGGAGAGGCGAGGCGGACACAGGACCACACATCATGCACATGTCAACTCTCTGGTCATACGCACCAACTCTATATGCTTCCTCATCCGACATAGCAAATGTTATAATTGGGATCATATACAATGATATCTGTCTAACTAAGAGATTTGCTGGGGGGGGGGGGGTAAAAGGTTTTCGTGCATAGATCACTAGATTTGATTTTTGATTTTTTTCATGTCTTACAACAGGTGTATGCCCAGCCCATATGGGCTTACAAGACACATAACAATAGGTATATAATAATATACTTGACCAATTACTTGACAAATGACATATAGACCAAGATGGCCACAAGAAAAAGAAAATACAAGAAAATACAATAGAACGTAATATAACACAAGCTGTACGCAATGTATGTAAACAAAGAAACAAAGAAACAAGAGGAATTCAAATACAATTATATAGGATATAGTGTGTTTTGTCTCAAGTGCCATGCTTTCTCCAAAAATCCTGCAAAACTGAAGATGTCCTCCACAAAAAAACAACTCAACATACAACTTCTTAGACTGCCAAAACAAATCCGGATTTATAATTAGAATTGTCTCAAATAAAGCCAAATAAAAAACAAATTGATATTCATCCTCCACCACTCCCAGATCACATAGAACACACAACCGCTCCTCCTCAGGTTTACCTTGGAATCTATCTTCCACAGCCAATGGCAGGGTGCCAGACCTCAACTGGGCACACAGAGACCTCCGTCTTCTCTTTAAGTTTAACATTACATAAGGTTCAGTAAAATACTCAGCTTTAATTACAACATATTTTCTAAGTTTAGGTTTCTTCCATATCTCCACCTTCTACTTATCTTGATGGATTGTTGATAATTTTGTTATAATTATGTGAACCTTACACTGCAGATTATTCATAAAAATCATACTTAAGTCAGCAGAAGAAAAAATCATGGACATCTCTCTTGACCAGGGATGACCGTGTGCTCTGTCCCAGTTAAATATCTTTTTTGTCACCCTGTCATTTGGAAGCTGGACCAGGCGGTTCCATAACCTCACCATTTCACCTTTTTGCTTGACCAAGCAAGAGTCCCACCCCATGTCCCCTTCTATAGCCCCTTTTGGGTCACTAGATGTATCAACTTATAATACAAGTTAGTATTTCACCTTAGCAGTTAGCATTTCACATTAGCAGTTCGTATTTCACCTTAGCAGTTAGCATTTCACCTTAGCATTTCACATTAGCATTTCACCTTAGCAGTTAGCATTTCACCTTAGCAGTAAGCATTTTACATTAGCATTTCACCTTAGCAGTTAGCATTTCACCTTAGCAGTTAGCATTTCCCCTTAGCAGTTAGCATTTCATCTTAGCAGTTAGCATTTCACCTTAGCAGTAAGCATTTTACATTAGCATTTCACCTTAGCAGTTAGCATTAAAAATATCAAAGGATCTCAAAACGTATTATTACATTTTTGGCGCTCAATCGTTGGCAGTGAAACACATAATATTACGCGTTTGGCCGCCAAAGAGTTAAGGTGAGTGATCTGCACAAACAAACATACTCTTAACTCGCTGAAATCTTGACGGATTTACAAACAGTTTGGTTTATTACAAACTTTATTAACGTGGCTATGATTCTTGCTTGGAAGGATTTTTATTTATCTATTTTTATTTTCATATTAAAGTCCATTATAAGTATGCAGTATGATAACTACATCTTATCGTTTAACAAACCAAACGGTTGAAGATTTAGCAAGCTATGGTTATTTCAATAGTAGTACATGCACTATAGACATTCATGTTATGAGTGGACATGCTACCCTGTGGCAAGATGGCCACCATGTGTCAACGTCGGTCTCCGTTGGCCAGCAGCGCGGGTGAGTCATCTAATCTTTATATATATATATCTCTATGGTGGGTTACATAGCAGTGTTGCCGAATGTGTTAGTAATAGTAAGTGCCTGTGTCCCTTCATATAAACAGTTCATGTTCACGGGTGTGTCGGGTGAATGTCTATGTGCTCAGGAAAGTATTGGTATTATACGGTATGTCCATGTTCTGTGGAGTAATGAAGTTAAATACATGATGATGAGCAGGCATGCAGTGCTCATTGGACGGGGTTGCACGGCGTACCAAACTTCTTTGAGCAGGAGATGCACTCGACTGATGCGCCAACTCGCCAAGTGCCCACCTGGCTACTTTGCATAACAATAGCGCAGGTCGTCAGGTGTGTTCAAATATGTCCTCAGATACATTCACACAAAACTTGTGAATGAAATGTGTTACATTCAATTCCTAGAGGCAATTAGGCATAGTCTTTATTCTGCACGCACGCGAGGGAACATTGCACCACTGATGATGAGCTATTAATAACCACACTAACATCATGTAATGCTAACTAACAATGAATAAGCTAACCATACGATCCTCGTGTACTAATGCTAACGCTATCCTAATTAAATCTACTGTTATGGTGTTGTATAATATAGGCAAAGGAGAGCTGTGTGAATCGTATGGCAGTGAGCTGATAGTTTTGGTCAGGAGGTTGATAATGCAAGAGGTAGGTTATCTTAGGTGAGATTTATAGTGATTTAGGCAATTTTTTTACTTCATGGAAATGTATGTATAGATTTGATTTAAAGATGTGGGTGTGGTCACAGGTTATATCTACATCTAGGCTAGTGGTGATGATGGATCTTTCAAGGAGGCTGAGCAGTTTGGAAAATAGGTTCCTATACTGCTCAGTCTGAGCTTTTGAGAGAGAGGGGGAGGGAGAGGGGGGGGGGGGGGCTGATTAGGAGTTGAAGTGCCAGACACAAAAACGTTGCCCGTGTGCTCGCGCTATGCATGCGCGTGGTATGTGGTATATATATGGTAGCACCCCGATTGTTCCCCTCCAGAATTTTTTACCGGAATATGCGTTTCACCCATATAGGTTGGTCTGCAGAAGAACACGAATGGATGTGTGTATATTGACCTCTGATCACAGGCACGAACCGATCACTAGTGACAGGCCACTTCCAAGATTGCCATGCAGGGGACATTAGCACTTAAGGCGCGATATGTCTCACCTTCACCCGGTCCAAAATCACCAGAGGTCCATTGACTCCAGACACAGTCTTATATGCTATGGACAGAGGAGACACAGTCTGATATGCTATGGACAGAGGAGACACAGTCTTATATGCTATGGACAGAGGAGACACAGTCTTATATGCTATGGACAGAGGAGACACAGTCTTATATGGTATGGACAGAGGAGACACAGTCTTATATGCTATGGACAGAGGAGACACAGTCTTATATGCTATGGACAGAGGAGACACAGTCTTATATGCTATGGACAGAGGAGACACAGTCTTATATGCTATGGACAGAGGAGACACAGTCTTATATGCTATGGACAGAGGAGACAGTCTTATATGCTATGGACAGAGGAGACACAGTCTTATATGCTATGGACAGAGGAGACACAGTCTTATATGCTATGGACAGAGGAGACACAGTCTTATATGCTATGGACAGAGGAGACACAGTCTTATATGCTATGGACAGAGGAGACACAGTCTTATATGCTATGGACAGAGGAGACACAGTCTTATATGCTATGGACAGAGGAAACACAGTCATGTGATAAGGGCAGAATATGATAAGGGCAGAGGAAACTGTCTTATGATAAGGACATCAGAGGAAACACAGTATTAAATGATAAGGACATCAGAGGAAACACAGTATTATATGCTTGTGGGCAGAGGAAACGCAGTCTTATATGCTAAGGACAGGGGAAGACAAGTTTGATATGCTAATAACAGAGGTTAAGACAGATAGAATACCACAACAGCAGAGCTTGTAAAGGCAAGCCCCGTTCTTCAGCTATGTGTAATTGTCAATGAAATAACCGACTGTCAAACATGATTCTATGTAGCCCATATAGAATTAGACCAGACATAAGCGCTGCATATAGTGCGCATCTCGTCTCTGTCCTTGGAGCTCGCAGCTCGTGCAGTGATTTCACGACACAACTCACTGAGGCGAGGCTGGGATATGTAGTCACGGCTCACGGCCATGGCGTGCTCCCGGGCGGCAGCCTGCTTGTTGTTCCCGCTGCCAACGGCCGAGGAAAGCTCGTCCATGGCTCCGTTCGCCATCCCTCTGAGTGCCTTCATCGACATGTTGACACAACAGGAGCAGCAGCAGTCGGAGTCGTGACAGCTCTGCGCGCAGGGCTCAGTCCGGCGTCTGTGTAGGGAGCTGGCCAAGGTGCTGAATCACACACTCCAAAAAAAGATTGAACCCGATAGTTGTCAAAAAATTGTTTTATTTAATTAAGGCTATTATTAATAATCAATATTATAATATAGTATTATTTGCATTGGTGCAGCACGAATTAAATACTGGTAGAAAAGGTAACTCAAGACTTGTGTACTTACATTCAGGTAGGCGGACGTGCCGAAACACCGTCAGTCCAATGGTATTACAGCCTAACCCAGAGGACAGACTGGTCACTGGTGTGGACGTTATAGTTGTGGTGTACTGTTTAGCACATTTACTTTTGAAAGTAAGATTATTTTGAAAGGCTTGAACTGTGTTGTGGTAAACTTTATTTGCAAAAAGAAATGGGAGAAATGGCTAAACATATAGTGTGTATTTATTCAACTTGGGTGGTAATTTTTATGTTGTAAATGGTAAATGGCTGCTTTTATCCAAAGCGCTTTACAATTTGTTACTCAATTTCTTTTTACCCATTCACTCACACATTCACACACCGAAGGCGGAGGCAACCATGCAAGGTGCCAACCTGCTCATCGGGAACAATTAGGGGTTAAGTGTCTTGCTCAAGCCTCAAGGACACATCGACACGCTGCGAGCGAGCGGGAATCTAACCGGGAACCTCCAGATTGCCAGACGACTGCTCTACCTCCTGAGCCACTGTCGCCCCATGTTGTATATAGCATTAACTTGTATTGTGTGGTGTCTTGTAAACACTGTGGGCTGGACAGTGGACACCTATGACAGATCACCTCCACTCAGACATGTTTTCCTTATGGCTACCTTCTCTTTGGAAGTATAACCACTGCGCTCAGACAGGTGCGTAGTCCAAAAATAGTGCGTCACAAGTAGAAAAAAGGGCCTGTGCTAATTACTGATTGTTTTCCACCCGTCATGTTGTCAACCTATCCTGTGCTAATTACTGATTGTTTTCCACCTGTCATGTTGTCGATCACAGCCTAGTTAAGGCTTGTTTGTTGCAACCATTCTTCATTGCACACTGATGCAGGCCGGACAGTCAAAAACGTTTTGTGCGTATTAAAACAAACTATATTCCTTGAGTGCGGTCTGTATACCTTCTCTTTGGAGGCATGCCTTTGACTATACAGATTATTTGTGCAAAACTCACCAGAGCACCTTTTTCCACATTCTTCCCCTGAAGAGGGAGATCTTCTCTGTACTTCCCTGGAATATCAGTATCCACATAAAAAAATGCCTTACTGGCACAAGCTTGTTGTAATCAAGAGATTTGCTGGAGAAAAAAAAGGTTTCTGTCCATGAATTACAAGATTTCAACTAAAATACAAAAATATATTGTATAATACTGTATACCAATATAATATAGTCTAGTATAATATAATATAGTATAATAGTATGATATAGTATTATTTAGTTATAATATAAAAAAAAATTAAAATTATATAGTATAGTATATAGAAGTATAATATAGAATACATGACATAATAGAACAGTGTACTATACATATATATATACGTGTATAAATGAATGAACATCAGAAAATGCTATTTAACTGATTGATACACAAAATGTATTTATTTAAGTTAATTTAATTGTGTTGATGTTTTCATTTCTGCAAAATAAGTATGTACATTTTGTTTGGTAAACATTGCGCTATGAACAGTCTATCAGTGTACTGTATAATGTATGTGTGTAGGGGCAGGTACAATAAGAGTTTTCTTCTTCCTGTTCTTTTCAGCCATGGAATTTAGTGGATCTATAAGGCCCCGTTTAGACGGAAACGCTAGCAGGTGAATCCGCAAAAATATTTTTTTGGATGTGCCTTTCGTTTATACGGAAACTGCGTTTTTACGGGGTGAAACCGCAAAAAAGTGAGACTACCTTCCAGGGTGGAATTCCTAGAAACGCAAAAGCTTTGCGCTCTCGTCTAAACTGTTAAACCGTATAAATCTGTTAAAACGATGACGAAAGGGTTGTCACGGCTCTGGTCGCGCGTACTGCTTACGTCACAGGTAGCAGGTATGCGCCAGTAGCCGAGACGTAAACAAAGCAAGTATGTCTGACTATATCAACGGAGATCACCTGAAGGCTACATTGGCAGTACTTTTAAATACACAAGAATCTGTCCCGCGGCGTGAGTGGACCCACTGTCTGTGAGTGACTCTGCTTTGGTCAAATCACATTCCCCATCCACAGTCTGCGAATCAGAGGCAGAGTAGGGCGGGTCTTCACAGCACGTCATGTGACATATGCACCAATCGTGTGACAGCGGGGCTCCGTCGTTACAGCGTCATCTGGACGGAGAATTCCACCCCAAAACGCTTGTCTAAACGTAAAATTAAAAGTGAAACCGCAAGATGACTTTTGCGGTTTCTGTTCACAAAACGCTCGTCTAAACGTAGGTGAACTACTGAAGACACTGTTGGACTGTAACAATTCCATGTACGAATAAATTAAAATTTAATTAAATTAAATACATACAACTTCCTCTTGGGCATTTCCTGGTTGTTAAACAAGTAGGTAAATACTTCACCTACAAACATAATACTGAAGGAATTAAGAGATTCACTTAAAAAATGAAATAGGCAGCTAAATAAAGCACAGGTTGTCAACAATGAAAAGAATCAGACTGGTAGAGCAGATTGAGTAGGACGTTTAGAAAATGTGAAAAATACTGTCAGAAAATTGTTTTTGCCGCTTTAATGAAAATAATCAGTCAACCAATAAAGCAGATGTAAAGTCTAAACATACAAATATCAGCATTTTAAAATGTAAAACACAAACCCATTTTTAAAACATGAAAAACAACATTTCACCAGCTCCCACTGGCTTAATTCACAACTTAATACATGGCAGTGAGCCAGTTTGTACGCAGTTTGACCCAGAGCCAAAACACATTAGGTACTCCGTGTAAACCCCCCACAGAGACAGAAGGTAGGCCTATACGGCTCTAGATCTGAAAACATTCTCCCATTAACACTTTGAGTGCCAACGACGAGATTTCTCGTCCTAACTCGCCATGCGTTGAGTGCCAATGACAAGTTCTCGTTATTTAATCGTTATTTCTTTTATTAGCGATATCCATTCATTTTTCATCCATCCAGCCTGACGTTATCATTGGGAATGGCTCCGAGCTCAAAAAGGGCAAATACCGCCGCCTATCGTCTCCCGGATGTTAATGCACATCATTGGATTGGATTGAGTGGCCATGTGCATCAGAAAAAAAGTCCGGTCCAGGGTGTCCCCATCTCTGGCGAGCAGTGTCTGTTACCACATTCACTGGGGAGGCTCGGAGCAGCTTTCGATTATGTGTTTCGGACTATAACGTTGGATCAATAAACGCGATCAATATTTGGAATGGCGATCAGGAATTGGATTAATCTTTTTGCAGAACATCTGATGTGAGGTAAGGACTATTTTACCAGTATTGGGTTAATCAGATGTTTTTTTCATAGCGATCACAACGTGTCTGTGTGTGTGTGCGTGTATGACGTTAGCGCTGACCAGGTCATGGATAATAGATTTGTCAGCCCGCTTCTCTAGCGTGCATAAGTACACATATACTATCAATAATCTAGCGTTTATTTGAAAACGATTCATAAATCAGCCGAAAAATTACGTGTTTTGTAGGGATGCCCCGATCGATCGGCCAGCGATCGGTATTGGTCGATATTCAGTATAAATATGAGATCGGTGAATTCCAATAATGCTTTAATTTTGCCGATCGATGACACGGAAAACATGATCCAATTCTCTGCAGAGTTCTCACTCGCTCACAGCCACACTTTGCTGCTGCACGTCTTGCCCCTCCTCCTCCTCCTCCTCCTTCTCCCCCTCCCAGACCCATCATGTCAACAAACCCTTCGGCAAGAGTCGAGTGCATGAGCACCGCAGAGCTCCTCTTTCAACATAACCAGCATTAAACAAAATGGCCCAGTCATCTATTCACTTTTGTTTAATACATGAGGCGTTGTCTGATGTTATCTAGCTACTGATAGCTCCTGATATCAACGTGACAGTTTGGCATTCGTTTTCGCAAGTGCTGGGTAGCGTTGGCTAACTAGCTATCGCTCGTGAGCTAACGTTAGCAAGCTACTGAGCTAACGTTACTGTTTAAACAAAACTACACAGTCAACTATTCACTTTAGTTTAATACATGATGCATTGTCTAACTGGCTAGCTACTGATAGCTCCTGATATCAACAAATGCGCATTTCAGTTTAAGAATGATAGGGATACGCCAGCATGAGACCTCCGTTAGCATAGGTAGCTAACGTTAGCTCACGTTAGATCACTGTTAGATCACAACAAAATGATCCAGTAAACTAAATAGTTCACTTTATTTTAATACATGATGCATTGTCTAACGTCCTCTAGCCGGCTAGCAGTAGCTACAGATAGCTCCTGATATCAATGTCTTATAACATAATTGACATTGTTCGTTTTTGCAGCTGAACATTGGCTAATTAGCTATCATGCTTCATAACACGTTTCAGACCCTGTTGAACCATCGCTCTGACTCAATAGTATCCATCTGCAGAACGTCAGGCCCCATGCTGAATGATTTGACCAAAGCAGAGTATACACACAGACAGTGGAGCCGTTTGCAGATAGCAAGCATTTTGACTTGTTGCGTGGTGGCGATGTCTCGCAGACAATACAACTACAAGTATAATTATATAATATATATATATTTTATTAAAAAAAAATATATATATATATATATATAATTTTATTTTTTATAAAACCAAAAACGATCGGTATCGATATCGGTATCGGTCGATATGGCTCATAGACGATCGGTGGCAAAAAACGTGATCGGGGCATCCCTAGTGTTTTGTGTATTCCACTAAAGGGCTATTATCGCGGAATTTCTCTGAAATTACTAGAACTCTCCGAAACTATACTCTTATTCAAAACGGTATAAAGCGGAAATGTACCAATGAAAAAACAATCAGTTTCGTACATGTTGACTGCAAGCAAGTCATTGATAAGCGAGGGGTGTTTTAGACCCATAGCCATAATTTAAGATATAGTTTAAGCGTTCGCAAATATCCCCGACCTCCCATTGACTAAAGCGCTGGCACTCAAGGGGTTATCTGTAGGGATGCCCCGATCACGTTTTTTTGCCACCGATACCGATCACCGATCCTCGTGAGCCATATCGGCCGATACCGATCCGATACCGATAGTTTTTGATTAAAAAAGTTTAAATTCTTTTATATAATTTTAATTTTTTTTATATAAAATATATATATTATATAATTAGACTTGTACTTGTATTATCTGCGAGACATCGCCACCACGCAACAAGCTCCACTGTCTGTTGTGTGTGCTCTAGTAGCCTCCAGCTACGGCCAGGATTCTCCGGAGCTGCAGCTGGGCCTATACTCGAGTAGCCTCGAGCTACGGCCAGGATTCTCCTGCGCTGCAGCTGGACCCTATTGGTATAACGTTACTCTGCTCAGCAAGCCCTCAGCTCGAATACGCGTTGAATCAGTGTTATAAGACATTGATATCAGGAGCTATCTGTAGCTACTGCTAGCCGGATATATAACGTTAATACAACGCCTCAGTGAATTATTTAGTTCAATGGGCCATTTCGTTTTGAACAGTAAACTAACTTGCGCTAACGTGAGCTAACAGAGTATCATACACGTCTCTACTAGACTATTGCTGGAGCATTTGTTGATATCAGGAGCTATCAGTAGCTAGCCGGCTAGATACCGTTCGGTTAGACAATGCCTCATCATGTATTAAACTAAAAGTGAATAGTTGACTGGGTCATTTTGTAACGGTAGCTAACGTTAGCTCAGGGAGACGCCGTCCTCCCATCCCACTAGACTAGACCCGTGTTTACATGCGTGCGGGAGGGGCTGGAGGATGAGCAGACGCGCACCACTGTGTGCAGCTAACGGTGTCCGAGACAGAACTCAGTGAGTGAGATCGGTTTTGACGATCGGCGAAAATAAAGCATTATCACCGATCACCAATCGCATATTTATACTGATTATCGGCCGATAACGATCGGTGGCCGATCGATCGGGGCATCCCTAGTTATCTGGGTAAAGGGGCGTGGCACCCAATGTGTTAAAATCCCTGGCAACGAAACAAACCAAAAAAAGGCTGTCGTCAGATTACTGTAAGACTGAAGCTTGTGTCAAATTTAGTTGCGACTTCACAAGTTTGTTAAAAAAGGACCGTTAACCCTTTCACTACCACACTACCAAATGGTTAACCCTTTCACGGCTACAATACAGAAGGTTAACCCTTTCACTGCCACACGACAAAGGGTTAGCCCTTTCACTGCCACACTATAGAAGGTTAACCCTTTACTATCACACTACAGACGGTTTAACCGCCTGTAGTGTGATAGTAAAGGGTTAACGTTCTGTAGTGTGGTAGTGAAAGGGTTAAGTAAAAAGTCTCCTCCTCCCTCCAACTCCTTTTCCAGGAGAGAGAAAAGAAGGCGCTCCTGCTGGAGGACTTGGCAGGACCAGACGGTGATTTGCTCGTTGCCGAGGTCGGTATGAAAGTGGTAAATTCAGACCATATGGGTCTCTTTTAAATTAATTCTCTCCTTTTTTTTTCTCCCCCCCCTGTGCCCAAATGGATGTTTAGCCATTTTAATGAGTCATAACTGCCAGTACTGTAAATGTGTGTAATGGTGACATCTGGATCATTACAGGAAGAAAAATAAAACTCTGGTTGGGGAGCCTTGTAAACGCCTTATGTGTGTGTTTGCACATTCGTCCTCGCTCCAGTAAAATGGCTCTGTCTCGTGATCGTTTAGCGGTTTTCTCTCCGTGGTGCTTTCATCAGTCTCTGTGCTTCGGTCTGTGTTTGCGCAACGGTTTGCGGGATTCCCCGCCGTTCCGGTCGTCTGGCTTGTCGGCCGAAGGTGCACCGGGAGTGTAGCGGGGCAGGGGAGGGGGGCTATGGCCTCTCCTCCTCGCCTGCTCCTCTCGGTGCGGGGGGGAATGGCCTCTCCTCTTCTCCTCTCGGTGCGGGGCTCTATGTTTGCTCTCCTCCAGGTGAGGGGGCCTCCTACTTTCCGAGTCGGGATTGGGGGGTCTCCTCCACTGGGAGTCAGGATTGGGGGGTACTCTCCTCCACTGGGAGTCTGGATTGGGGGGCTGCCTCGACTGGGAGTAGGGATCGGGGGCGCTCCTCCACTGGGAGTCGGGCTTGGGGGCTCTCCACTGGTACGGAGAGGGAGAGGGGCCCATTCTATTCGAGGCCATGGGCGGAAAGAAATGGGGGTTGGGGAGCAAGTGGGGAGGGAAGTTGGGGTGGGGAGGCCAATGGGGAGGGGGGAGGAGGCCATTGCCTTGCGGGGGGGGGCAGGGGTACGACTGGTGGTTCATTCCTCTGTAGTCGGGAGGTCTATGGAGAGACACGATGGAAAAGCGGGACAAGGTGTTACAACATGACGGATCTCAACAGCCAGAACAAAGGCTTTAACCTCTCAAGCCCTAGCCATATTTTCAAAAAATTTGCCTAAAAGTACATACCCAAGTAAATGAAAGATTGCTCCACTTCTACAAGGTCCATTTGCATGTTCTTGGTATCTAGGGACACCTATGGACCCCGGGTATGTATTCCCAGTGTCCGAAATATTGTGTCCGTTACTATGCTTGAGTAAATTGTAATGAACCAAAGGAAACATCTTTGATGGTGAATAACACCATGCTAACATTGACCAAAAGTGAAACATATATATATTTTTTTTAAAGCTCATTCAGCACCTTCTTGAGATCAAGTGTACAGAAAAATCTAAGAAAATGAATAAAGGGCAGATATTTTACAGGGTTTTTTGTAGATACAGTACTGAATTTTGCCATCCGGACACATGCCATTTGAAATGTGAATATAGAATATCAGGCCTATAAATGACTTTATTGTGGCCAAGTCATACATCTATGGATCGGCCCAAATCTCCTCTGTCCAATGGCAGATTTAAATCTGGATACCGCCAGGCACCTGTTGCAGGGCAGCAAATACCATGAATGAAATCTACTGTAATTAATTACAGTTAATTTTGTATAATTTCTAGCTTTGTAAAGTGTAAACGAAATGTTGACGTCATCGGACATACATTTTCTTTTGTTTTTTTTTGCATTACCGAAATGTGGCACCGGTGGATCTCACATGAATCTGTATTCGGTAGTACCGACGTGATTCGGTAGATACCCTTAACTCAATGGACGCCATACCCGAATAAAGTCGGGTTTTCATCACTATTTCTTTTATTCGATATTTACATTCATTATCCATCCAGGGAGCCTGGTGTTATCATAGGGAATGAGTCGGAGATCCCAAAAGTGCAATACCGGCCGCATCCTACCAGGCGGCGGTATCAAGCACCCTTTGAAACTCTGTGTCTTGGGCTGTGCGTCGATTATATAGGTCCGGGCGGTTGTCCCGATCGGCTTGAGGAGCGTCAAATGATCCAGATGGATGATGTATGGCGGATTATGTTGGCAACACGATCGACACCAATACTGGGACTCGCAAACAGATATTTGGAATATTCTTTTTGGGGCACATCCTAGTCAAGGTAAGGGCTATATGATATCAATCTTGCATTGATCAAAGCATGCCTTCATTGCGATCCAAGCGCATGTGTGTAACGCTAGTCCATAACATATTCCGTTGGTGACGATCAAAGCATCAAAAAACATGCATTCATGATGGAACATAATACCTATCATATGAATTTGATTTTTTTAATTGTAGCATGTGTAGGGACGGAACGCCAATGCATTTAGTATAATACACGTTGGGGGCTATTACCAGACTCCCATGAATTACCCTAAAACCATACTTATATTCACCACGGTATAAAACGGGAATGTATGGATGAAAAAATTATTTCTTTTTCACATATTGAACGATAGATACTCGATGTCAAATGGGCAATAGTATTGTATCTAGGGCTGACCCCTATTCGTCGACTAATCGGTCGAAAGGAGCCATAGTCGACTAGCCAACCTCTTCGTTGAGAAAAAAAATTAAATTATATATATTTGTATCATTCTTTCCAAAAGAAAAGAGGCCTAGAAGCATGGCTAACGCTAATGGCACGCATACCAGAGGCTAACTGCCTACGAAAACAGGCACAGAGGCACTGAAAGAGGATTTCACCCATCTAATGAACACACTAGACTAGAAAAATATCAAGATGTATCCATCAGTGGATCAATTGCATGCTTTTGCAGAGGACAAGAAGCCTTCAGTCGACTCCTTCAGACATTAAGCACCCCCCACAGCCCAAATGGAATGGGGAAAAAATATATATATATATAAAAAATTAAAAGAAAAATTATATTATACTTTTCTTTTTATTTAAAAAATTCTTTTTAGTCGACTAACGGCAAATTTTGGCCAATCATAGTCGACCATCCAAATCCTTAGTCGGGGACAGCCCTAACTGTATCCATAGCTATAATATATAATATAGTTATAAACACTGCCACATATTCCTATACTTTAGAACGCTGGCCTTTTAACCACAGATTACACAGCGCCCTCTGGCACTGATAGAGTTAAAAGTACCAGATACGGTACCCATCCCTACTTAGGACTACAACGATTTCATGAGTTCTTCTCGCGTCTAAATCGTCCGTTTTCCAGTGCAATGTGCGGAGGAACGTAGTGCTGAAAATATACACTTTGACTGCCGTTTTAACAGGGTAATGTGACAGGTGCCTATGAAAATAAATAGTCTATAATTCAAGATGTCAAGTCATGGCATCACCTAAAGTGGTACGCATTGGTCTAACTAAACTCACCTGTGGTTGTAGTGACTGTAAGCATGCGGCGGTCTCTCCTCCGCGAGGTCAGAGGAGGGCGTGTAACGTGGTCTCTGCACAGCGAGGCCTCGCGCCGGCTCCGCCCCACACTTCTCAATTCCCTCATTACTGGACAAACACAAAAACAAACGCATACAGGTTTAACACTAGAGAACAGGCCTGTAAACAATGACGCTCCACAACAGTGGGCAGCGACTGCTGCCAGACATCCAACTAGAACTAATAGGAACCTAAAAAAGGACAATAACACTACCATATGCATCAATCAATCAATCAGATTTATTTATATAGCGCATTTAACCCTTTATCTGCCGGAGATTATTCTCATCTTAATCCCTTCTCTGCCAGTACTGTAAGTCTATGGAGATGTTCCCCTTCTTTGCAGGGCTATAACTTTTTAAATTGTATTGCTAAATTGACATTACTATGGCCCATTCAACATCAAGTATCTATCGTTTAGGATGTAGCAACGTTCTACTTTTTCATTCACACATTCATACTAAAATACTGTCTAAAGTATAAATGTTTTTATCGTTTTCTGCAGCATTCCATAGAATGTGAGTTATAGCCATAAATACATATATTAGATCATCAAATGTAGTTTGATACCAATTGACGTCAAGATAAAAAATTCTCTGACCGTTGGGTGATCAGCGTGGAGCAGAAAGATCGCTATTATGGGATGTTGATATATGCGATCCATTTCCAGGTTGTATAATACTATATACGTCCAAATAACGTTGTTTATTGAGTTCGGGCAACCGATCGATTATCCAGTGTGTCGAGATGGAGCCCCGGGAGCGATAGCGAGTGGCCGGACGAAATATGGGTGAGCACCACTTCCGGACGCCCACTTCCGGTTTTGGCAATTCGCCGATCGGCCACCAGATGGCGGTCTTGAACCGTTGGAGAGTTGAGAAGAGATCTACAGCACCCGTCAAGTCTCCGTGGGTGAAATACGATTGCCATGACAGATTTTTTAAATATTGATCTCAAAGACGCTGTACGACGTCATTGGCAGATTACGCATGGCGGGGAATGACGTCGTAACACGTTCTTGGCAAAGAAAGGGTTAACATGACACGTGTCAACCAAAGTGCTGTACTGTGTGATACTGTGAATACTGTATATTTCTTTCAGTTAGTTAGATAGTAAATTATAACACTACCTTATGCATACTGCACCTTATGTGATACTGTGAATAGTGAATACTGTATATTTCAGTTAGTTAGATAGTAAATTATATTGACTTATTTGTTTACACTGCTTGTGTTGTTTTTACTACCTGTACCCCCCCATCCCCCATGCTGCTATGATGCCTGAATTTCCCCAATGGGTTCAATAAAGGAATATCTTATCTTATCTTAACAACCGAGTGACCCAAGAATTGCCTCGACATTCACCGCAATCAAAATCAACGGGCTGCCATTAACCGTTGTGAAATGTCAAGAGTAGCACAGCGTCTGGAGATGTACAGTGTATATATATATATATATATAGGCCTGCCACGATAACAAATTTTGCTGGGCGATTAATTGCCCCCGAAAATATCGCGATAAGCGATATTATTGCGACCGGTTAGAGAATTTTTTTTTGAGAAATTTATTTCCCAAAACTTTTATTTTGAAGCCCACCGCTCCGTCTTTTCCGGTGTTTTAGACTTTTATTTTGAAGCCCACCGACCGGACCGGAAGTATTGTTGTTATTATCCTAGCTTGCTGATGCTGCTGGTGGACTGGGGCCAGCTAACGTTAGCTTGCTGATGCTGCTGGTAGATCGACATGCTGCTAGTGGACTGGGGCCAGCTAACGTTAGCTTGCTGATGCTGCTGGTAGATCGACATGCTGCTAGTGGACTGGGGCCAGCTAACGTTAGCTTGCTGATGCTACTAGTAGATCGACATGAGCTAATGATAAAACAAATGTTGAGATTGTTGGTGAACAACTAACTTTAAGTTAGTTTTAACGTTAGCTACTAACGTTAAAACGCTAACGTTACACTACAAATAACGCTACTTGGTTAAAAGGAGCAACACTATTGAGAAATGTAGTTAAGCTATGTGGTGTTGCCCCACGGAGCTCCTGTGCTGTGCTCTCTGCTCTGTAGTAAAGCCAGCGGCCCGCCTCCCAACACGGACAGTGACTGACAGTGGGCACTGGTTCCGCCTCATTAAAACAAACGCGCAAATAGCAATTAATCGCGCCCGTCAAAATCATTGCATTAATTTTAATTATCGCGGCAATTAATCGATTTATTGCTTATCGCGGCAGGCCTATATATATATATATATATATATATATATATGGGCGGCTGGGTGGCGCAGCGGACATTGCGCTCATCACCAACGCAAGAGACACCGGGTTCGACTCCGGCTGTCGGCGTTGCCTCCGGCTTGGGCCAGTCGTCATACTAACTCAATTGGCAGACTTAGGGGGTGGAAGTCGATGGGTGGTAATCTGGACGTTGTGGACAGCGACTCCTACAGGTCAGTTGGGGACGCCTGCACAGCAGAGACAGGAAATGGCGAGGGTAGTGTGAGCCTCCCACACGTTACACCTCGCCAATGAGAGTCCACGCTGGCAGGTGAAAAGATGCGACAGGCTGCCTCCTCGTGTATCGGAGGGGACACGTGATGCAAGGCTTCTATCCTCCCTACAACCGGCCAGTGGGGGGCATATGGGAGCAACGTTCAAGACAGGGGAGGGGAGAATTGGCACAGCGGGTAATTGGGAAAAAAGTGGATACAAAAAAATAATATATATATATGTAGGGATAATCAATGAGCAGGTGCACATTAAGTGGTGTTAAGGCAGGACGTGGAGGCGAAGAACAACCTGGCGCACAGCGGAGGGTAGATTGCCTCAGCGGAGTGCCTTGAAAGCATTTTAACGCACATCTACAAGTTGATTATTCCACTCATACCGTGGTCCTTTGCCAACAATATAAAATAAAAGCATTCGCACATTTTGTGAAAGTTTTGCACTTTCCTTCCCCGTCGTTAGTTTATCAAGTTGATAAGTCAGCTGTGCTTTCCCGCAGTTGATAACGAGTGAGCTTTGACAGTGCTTTAATGTTGCTATGGTTACAGGTTGGGTAGCGATAGAATGGTGATTAAACCCGAGCCGAACTACTATGTGCATTCAACAGTTTTAACACACCTGCCCGGCCAATGATAAAAGAGTATTCACCCAGACCATGGTGGTATAGTTTACTTAATACAAGTGGTGAGAGTAGCTTGGTGCGGGGTGCAACAGGACTTTACAGTACAAATAAATAAACAACACTTCCAATCACTCCCTGAAGCCTAGATTCAACTCAAATAAATAGTTCTTTGGTTTGTTTCCTGACAAACAGGATTCCTCAACTATTTCTGTTGTTAGAAAAAGAATATAATTTAGCCAAGGAAGAAAACCTTACCAGGTTAATGCCTTGGCTGGCTTGCTGTAGCGTATTATGCTAAGCTGCTAACATCATGGTAGTGGAATGACAATCGGTCAGTAATGATGATAGTATATACATGGTCCATGACATAGTGACGCGCTGCACAAGAGTCGGTGCAGTTCTCAAGTTCTCCAGCTGTTAATTCTCCAACGATTGGCAGCAGTGGCCAAGGCAGTTTGAGGTAGGGATAAGTCTATGGTCTTTGTTTATAAGGGTCTGGTGCTCTCTTTCCCTGAAACTCTCATCCCGAGACCTTGAAATGCTTGTCAATATTAATAATAATAATAAACTTTATTTGTATAGCACCTTTCATACAGAAACTGCAGCTCAATGCTTTACAACTAGAAAAAGACACATAAAATGAGCACATAAATAAACACAGTTTTTCACATTAGGATCGAACATCCCAACAGGCCAACTAGTTTATGGTTTGATTCAGTTTTAAATAGACAATAATAAAAATAGTAAGATCAAATAGACAGAGTAAAATAGTGCAATAGTGCAGTGCAATGAAATAGTAGAATAGAATATACATAGAATGAGCACATAAAGTGCAGACATAAAATAAGTTTTTTTACAGTGCAATAAAATAGTTCTGGATTACTGCAGTGTTTAACAGTTCAAAGTCGTCTTTACCTTCTCCGTTTGGTATCTATCCACAGTTTAAAACTCGACAATCTTCCCTCCTGTTTGATACCCACTTTGACCCCATAGCGACATATTCATGATGTCGCTATGAATTCAAAGGATTGACTAGACAACGTCTGTGAGTTTACCTGGCCAGGTGAAAGAGAGCAAGCTCTGCACCACTTTTCAAGTCCACGCATGTGCAACAAAGGTTTTCCAGACTCCCAGAGGCAGCTTTAAGCCGGGTTTTTCACAAAGAATTATAAAAAGAAAAATTCCCAGCCTGTACTTTCCGACAAGGAACACGATGGTGGTCTTACGTTTTCCAACGTGACCCTGGGAACACATCTTAGGAACCAAAAACATTGGATCGGTTACTGATGCAGGGAGCTGTAGTTTTTGGCCTGCCAAGTGGTGTTCCCTGGGTCGCATTAGAAAACTAAGACCACCATCATGTTCCTCGTCAAAGAGTAGGGCTGGGTAATCCGTCTAGTTTAGTTAGGATGTCTGTTATCTGCTCCCATGTCTGCTTTTCTGCAGACATGGGAGCATTTTTTAACCCTGTCTGTCTCTCTGAGTGAATTTATCGATATAGACATTCCAGTGACCTTCTACCTCATACTGGACATGAGCACCACCGGTTCCATGGAACAGCTTCATACCGCCTTCTGTCTGGCCTGCAGCGTTGAACCTTACCTGCTCTGCCTTGAGTGGTTTCTCCCGCCCCCCGGGGCATATGGCCCTGAGCCATTGTCTTGTATCTCATCCTATATACATACGCTTGCAGTAGTTCTTAGTTCTATCCATTACTTAATTTCACAATTATCTTGTATACTTTGATTCTATTGTCACCATGTATGCATATATATGCCCACTACATGTATTTATTGCTCCAACTCCGCCCACTACAAACATGGGAACTCTCTAACCCCTGCCCCATCTGCCCATCTCTCTGAGTGGTTGTCTCGTAGTGTTGACCAAGGTGGTGGATGTCTCGGAGTGATGGCCAAGATTGCAGTGACTGTTCTACCCCCACATTGGTTATGTGCACCATTGAGGTCATGGATCAGCTTCATACCGTCTTCTGTCCGACCTGCAATGTCTAAACCATGCCTGTTCTAGTTCATTGCTGGGTTAAGTACTTCTATTCTATTCACATATACATCTATTCTATTCACACATATTCTTACTACATGTATCTATTGCTATGTCCGCCCATCACAAACACGCAAACTGTCTAACGCCTGTCCCCATCTCCCTGTGAGTGGATGTCTCGTGGGGATGACCGGAGTGGTGGACGTCCCGTGGTGATGGCCGGGAGGATACAATCCTCTCTACGCCGCCCCCACACCTCAAATGAATCCGTCATCAGCTCTATTTTGATCTTTCAAAATGTTCTACCCAGTTTCTATTGCATGTACTTATTTGCGTTTCATTACACTTATATATGTACATACTTACCAACTGTTTCGCCTGTTTTATAGCAACACTACTATTACCGACATCTAAGAAGGGAGATCCCCCCTTGAATGGCCCTTCTAAGGTTTCTCCCCTTTTTTCCTATTGCTAGGTTTTTTGTGAGTTTTACCTTAGCTTTGCTTGGGGTATGTCTGGGAGTGTTGCATTAATTCATTTATTTTTAATTTTATTTTGGATATCATGGTGTTTTTGTTTTGTTCTTGATTCATTGTGATGTTTCTTCTCGACTTGTTTAAAGAAGACGTGTCCGGCCCATGGGGACATTAACGTGTGTTGTCGGGCCTTACAAATACATTTGATTTGAATTCATTGAGGTTCATTTTCAATTACAATTTTGGCTTCCCATGATCATGAATACATGATAAAACAAGTATTGTGTTCATGACGGAAAGGGTCCTCACCTCCTCTTGGGTCCCGACTGTAGATCACTTAGGTAGTTCTCTCTCTCTATGGCATGGCCCCTCGAAGAGTTGAACACTGGAAAAGACATTGTGTGATTGATCATTAAAACCACATCACTCCACCACTAGCATTGAGCTCTCTTTGTCACATAGCCCTACGTACCAGTATATACCTGTATGTCTAAAGCAACGGACGGCACTCAAGAGAGATGCAACACCAGTGCATGTTTTCCTGTAAACCCTCCCTTTTCAGTGAGGAATATTTAGGAGAACACTCAAGTAGACCAAGAGAGGACTTGTGGTGGAACCAGAGAAGTTAATCATGTGTGTGGTCAAATCTTCTTGGTTGATAAAAAAATTCATTGTTAAAACATGGCTAATCAAATACAATTCAGGTTAGGAGTTCAGTAGAGCAGCGGTTCTCAAACTACGGGTCGCAACCAAAAGTGGGGTTGCGGGTAGGCGCATTGACCAAAAAAAAAAACTCAAGCCCAACTCAGGGCAGCTGTGTGTATTTGCCATGTCTCGCCCCTTCATCAACAGAGGCCAACAGACATTATTCCAATACACATCTCACTACATGTATAATCGTGAAGCCCACATCTGGTCTTGTGTGTAACCTGGACTCGCAATGGATAGGTTTGTTGTCAGAAGAGGCGCCGGTTGGCATCGATGAAATGGGCTCTGCACATAACCAGCTGCTATACCACAGGTGGCTATACAACAGGTGGCTATCTCGAGGCAGAGTAATAAATAGTTATTTTTTATTTATTTATTTTCTGACATGGTTCGTTGAGTCATGACTATAAATGTAAAACATAATTGTTGATGATACAAATAGTGTCGTATTTATAATTATTTAATTCCACGGATGTCATATCGAAGTGATATTGGCATGACATCTCATTGTAATGTCAATACTGAACGACTGCACGCTTGTCAAAAGCCAATCGCGCAGTCGTTCAGTATTGACATTACTAAATGACATGTCATGCTAATATGTCATGCTAATATGTCATGTTCTACAGTAGGACTTACTACTATAATACCAAATAAAACAAGTCATTATAATAATAGAAGCCTACTTTGCTGGGACGATGCGCTGAGGCTGCCTCACATCAAACCAACAATAAATAATATAGAGAAGACAGTATATGGCAATCAGTCTGGCTTCCGGACTGGCCATTCCACAGAAACGGCCCTCATTGCGGTCACAGAGGCACTTCACTTAGCAAAAGCGAAAGGCCTCTCCTCTGTCCTGATTCTCCTAGATCTATCTGCAGCCTTCGACACAGTCAACCATCAGATCCTCCTCGCGGCCCTCGCAGGAATGGGAGTGGCTGGATCTGCGCTGACATGGCTGACATCATACCTCAACGACCGCTCCTACCAAGTGTCATGGAGAGGGACTCTGTCGGCCACCCGCCCCCTCCGGACGGGTGTCCCCCAGGGCTCGGTCCTAGGACCCCTTCTCTTCTCCCTCTACACTAAATCACTGGGTAACATTATCACGTCTCATGGCCTCTCATATCATTGTTATGCCGATGATACTCAACTCTTCCTCTCCTTCCCTCCCTCAGATATCCACGTCTCTGAGCGGATCTCGGCCTGTCTGTCCGACATCTCCGCCTGGATGACGACCACCTCAAACTGAACCTAAGCAAAACAGAATTGCTCCACCTGCCGGCCAAATCCTCCCCCCTGACCGACCTCTCCATCACAGTCGAGAATGCAGCTGTGACCGCGTCCCCGACCGCCAAGAACCTCGGTGTTGTCCTCGACGACCAGTTGAACTTCTCTGCTCACATCGCAGCGACAACCAGAACCTGCAGATTCCTCCTGAGCAACGTCAGAAGGATACGCCCCTTCCTGACAAAAGAAGCCACCCAACTCCTCATCCAATCAACAGTCATCTCCCGCCTCGACTACTGCAACGCACTGCTAGCTGGCCTCCCGGCCACTGCCACCAAGCCTCTTCAACTCATTCAAAACGCAGCGGCCCGCCTGATATCAAACCTACCGAAGTCGGCCCATGTCACCCCACTTCTTAGGGACCTGCACTGGCTCCCCATTGCTGCACGTATCCGCTTCAAGGCCCTCGACCTAGCATACCGTGCAGCAAAGGGAACCGCTCCCGCCTACCTCCGGTCAATGGTCTCTAACTACACACCCTCAAGACCCCTACGCTCTGCATCTTCTGGCCGCCTCAGACCTACTCCTATCCAAGCTCCCGGAGGGTCATCAAAGAGAAGCCGCCTATTCTCAGTCCTTGCCCCACAATGGTGGAATGAACTACCCATCCCAGTTAGGACAGCCGAATCCCGTCCAATCTTTCGCCGTCGACTAAAGACTCACTTCTTCAACCATTATCTGAAATGAAAAAAAAAAAAAAAAAAAATCTAACCCTGACTAACCTTACTGTCATGCACTTGTCCTAATAAACTAACCTACACTGTAACACGCAACACTTGATGAACATTGTTACTCAGCTGATAGAGTTGTACCCTTCTTGCTGTCTTGTCGTACAGAACTTGTAAGTCGCTTTGGATAAAAGCGTCAGCTAAATGACTAAATGTAAATGTAAATGTAATACAGTATATTCCACTATACAGTAGCTATATCCACGGCAATCGGTTTAGTTCTTATTTATTTAGTTTGCAGTGTGTGTGTAATGCTCACGATGCCTCATTGAGTGAGGACTATAAATGCAAAACGTAATTATTAATGATAGAAATATTGTAATATTAATTATCATTATAATTATTTAATTCCACAGATGTCTGTAGTATCGGCAATCCCCATTGACATGTCCCAGAAAAGGCTGCCGAAAACCACGGGTGCACACCAGTCTGTCCGACTTACGACTGCCTTTTAGAGAACGTAAATCCTACAAAGAATTTACAATACGAAGCCGTTCGAGAACGCAGAATAAGTACGTAAATCGAGTTATGAAGGAATTCATTGGCAAGTTTTACGTATGTCCGTTCGAGAATGAGGACCATTGACTGTAATACTCTCTTGTGTTTTGCGCGTGGCTGTGATTGACCTATCTCAAACCCTGCCCTCTTTTCTCTATCAAGGTTAATTGACGCTAGTGAAGCCAATACTCACACTCCACAGCCGCCACTGGGTCCATCCCATCCACATCTATTAGATACCTGTAGGGCAGACAGAGCAGGTGACCGCAGTTCAGGCTATTGTTTTCATGGCCCAATCCGTAATCCGAATGTCAACAAATACAAACCACCGGCACCAAAACAAAAAGGAACGATGAAGACACGTGATACAATGACTAACACTATACAGGTAAAGAAGGGTTTTTAGATTGTATTTGCTGTATTTTGTGGCTGTGAAAAGTATACAAAATATGAAGGTGTACCGTCACGGATCCATGCAAAGGTATGGACTTTTACAATACCATCATTCACAGTATATATATACATAATAATAAAAAAAACACATACTATATATTTTTAGCTAATCAACTAGTGATCCTTGCAGCAGTATTGAGAAGAAAAAAATATGATTTTGAATGAAATAGCACCATGGCAATTGTATTACAAAATAAAGATGTGACATTACATTGTAGTGGAAAACTAAATACTGTTATACCGTCACTCAAAACTAAGAAAGATAGTGATATATTTTGGCCATGATATCGCCAAGCCCCAATCTGATGTACACTGGATTAGGGAAGTTCCAAAGAGCTTTTGTTTGTTTTATGTATTTTTGTATGCATGTCAATATACTCCACATTTACATTTTTCAAAAGAATTGCAGACTGGGCCCTCAACTCTCGTTGGCACTGCCAGTTGTAACACAGTTCACACGTACCTACAGACCAGATAGCCTGTGCGATTAAGTCCGTGGGTGCAATGGACTCCCACCAACTTGTCTGTCATGGAAAGGATGAAATTGTAAATGTTTATCCAAAACAAAAGCGCGTGGCTAGCATGAGCATCTCATCACCTCATCACCCATCCACTCTCTCTCCCGGGGTGTGCTAACCGTTGTCTGCGTTGTCGTGCAGGAACCTGCGCACCGACCGCTTGAAGATCAGGATGGTCTCGTCGCTGGGAATCTCGTGACCCGCCGTGTAAATCTTCACACACAACAAGGATTCTGGCATGTCCTAAAACACACACACACAAGTCTCAAAGCTAAGTGACAACAACACACTTCAGTCATTTCAAAGATAATTAAGAGTTTAAAAGAAAACGTATGTGTACTGTGGTGGGAGATATTATCATGTCATTATACAGGCTGTGTTACAATATGTATTCTATCAGAGGCCAGATGCTGTGGGTCACACCATGTGTTTCTTCAGAAGCCATAACATAGCTTGTGGGAACTGCTCTGTTTTCCTTTTAAGATAGCCATAACATAGTCGTAGTATTGATCATTCTAACCACCATCTTGTCTTTTCTTTGTTATTTTCCATTCTCCTACGTCATATTCATGTATTAATTGTATGTTCAACCAGACTTCGTTCTCACTTCTCGGTCAGACATTTTGTGTTACATGTTTTCTCTGGCTGTGAACTGAGCATTTTTCCTTGTGTGGCCATACAGGAATAAATCTCTCATTTTTATTCAACTTTGGACTCAGAAAATTGTTATTTGCTCACATTATCTATTAGTATTATAAACTTCCACGACAGTACCTGCATTTTGTAGTAGCGTGTAGTGAACGTCAGGTCTATAATCAAGCCAAGTTCTTGTTTTTCCTTCTGCAGAGCATCCAGCAAATCCCAGGGTCCAAAAGCATCAGACATTTGCACACGGCAGTTGAGAGACTGGAATAAAGGTTTTCATAACATGTCATATTTTAAGATACTGATTTTTGTCGTCACCAAAGAAACAAGAGTTCTCCAGGTTAAAATCATTTGCACGTAACATTATGAAAGACCAGACAGTGTGAGTTATGTGAGAGTGGGCTAATGTTAGTTACCATCAACTAGTATTCCTGACCTGTTTCAAGGGCACTTTGAAGGCAATGAATCGAGTCCCAGGGATGCGTTTCCCAACAGACTGATAGTCCAGCCATCTAACATGGAAAAGAAAAAACAATTGGCAACAGTAGCCTAACCAGACCACAATTCATCATCATCTAATAGGCGCCTTGTTCACTATGTTAAAAAGGTGTTTTCTCCAAAGCACAGCACCGTAAGATTTCATAAAGGCAAGGCAAATGTCAGTAATGTTTGAATCAAGTAACTAGACTGATTGCAAAGCTTTGTTAAAGGAACACGCCAACATTTTGGGAAATTAGCTTACCGTCTTCTCCAGAGAGAGACAAGAAGATAGATACCAGTTTCCTCTCTGTGCGTTCAGTAGAAAGCTATCTGGCTGCATGTTAGTACAATGAATGGAAGAGGACATGGCCGGTTAGCCTTTGGGAGAGGTGTTAGTTGGACAATGCCCAGGCTAACTGGCCCCGTCCCGTGCTGCGGGTGGTGTTGGCATTCGTGCCTTCATCATACAGTGGCAGGAGTTGGCCGGGCTTGACGTGCCGGGACGGCTTGTACTCAACGCATTGCTAAGAAATGTCTGGCCCCATGTGGCGTGGGGCTGTAACCCTTTGCCTAGAAGACTTAAGCGTGGGAAGGGGACAGTGATCTTTGGGGGGGCAGCTGACAGTTCCCTCGCTTACCTGTCCGGTATCCCATTTTTTGTCATCTTCTTGACTCCCTTGCTTTGGTTATTTGGCGTTAGTGCTTTAGCAAGTCCCCGGCTACAGGATAGGAACCTTGCAACTTGCACCCAAGGGACAGGCGGAGCCGTTGCAAGTCTGAGAAAGAAAGAAACATTTCAAACGAGAGAGGAGGACGCTAAGTTTTTAACTGTGTGGATATCAATCAGGGAAGAAAGTGGGTAAAAAGACGGTTTTAAAACAGTCATTCAGAATTGCATTATTTTATTCTGTCTATTCTATTTTACTCTGCATCATTTTACTAACTGTTTTATTGCACTATTTTCTTATTATTTTAAAATTGTCTATATTATTATGTGTGACGATCAAACCATAAACAGGAAGCCCTATTGGGATGTTGGATCCTAATGTGAAGAACTGTGATTTGGTGTTCTATGTCTTCTTACCTTGACGTTGTCTATTTTGCTCTTGATTGATTGGTTGAAAACTTTATTAACAGGTTGCAGAATGGGTACAGTAGTACAGCTCAATACTTTCGTCTGGTTTACATCAGGGTCCCCCATTTTCAATTCATCATAAAACAGCTCATGCTGTGCCTTTTTTTGCTTGGTTAAAACATAGAGCCGGGCTAAAGTTAGCTTGTTGATAAACAGCTAACGCTAGCACGTCAGATAGCTACGGACTTGGAAGCAAGATGCAATGCTACTACAGCTCCGATACGATTATACCAACTTGTTCAGCTAAATGTGTAGCGACATGTCTCTTTATAACACGCAGGATTTCAATCATTAATCACCAAGTAGGCAAGTAGCGCTATCTAACGTTACCTAGAAGTTAGCCTCCGTCCATTGTCCACGTTACTGGGGTCTGCTGCTGCTGCTTCTTCTGTGAAGATGACTGACGCGGCTGGCATCCATACTTGTTGCGCTACTGCCACCTACTGGACTGTAGCCACTTCTTTTGGTCATACGAAAATTGTTATTAAGTAGAAGAAGTCTTTATTCCTTCTTCATAAAACTCAAATTAAAACAGAAACAGAAAATCCACATCGTATTTTAGGCTCAGGGGCCCAGAGAGAAGGCGGGAAATCCTCTCTTAGTAACTCCTCTACTAGCTGAAATGAATGAATGAAAACTTTATTTAACAGATTAATGGGTAGAATACACAGTACGGCTCAATACACACAAGAGAAAGACGTTTGTCTTGTTTACATCCACCTGAGAGCACCACAATCCGTCGAGGCTTTTAAAAGGGGCCTAAAAACATTTATTTTTAACAAGGCTTTTGCCTGAATTTTTCTTTTACTTTTTTATTTTTCTTTATTTTTTACTTCTATTCATTTTATTATAATTTTATTTTATTTTTATGTTCTTCCATTTCATTGGTTGTTTTATTCATTTTAATTGTTTTATTCATTTAACTTTTTGTCTTTATCTCCTGTAGCACTTTGAGATTTTCACAAATGTAAAGTGCGGTACAAATTGAATTTATTATTATTATTATTATTATTATTATTATTATTATTATTATTACATCAGGGTCCCCCATTTTCAATTCATAGTGACATTTATGACATGACATTTATGACATAGGGACATATACTGTTACATTACTGTTATGCTGAACAGTCCTTCGTGTTCAGATATTTCTGAGCAGCATACTTCCATTACTTCTATTTTCTGACTCTTCTTTACTACTTCCCCACTGCAGTTAACTATACCATAACAATACATGCCAATAACTTTTTTGCCAACCAGATACACTCCTCTGTCCCCCACTCTTCCAAACTGTTTAACCTGCCTCCCTGTCCTCCACCTTCTTCACATTCCCTGTACTTTCCTTGGTCATTCAAGACACATTGCCTCGTGTGAACCTCCACAGTTCACTGGCTCTTCACACATCTCAGGATTATGTCACTGCTGCACTTTTTTTTTTTTTTAGCATTTTTACAGCTTTATTGGTCACGCAGGACCGACAGAAGAGAGGGCAAACGGGAGGTGGGGAGGACATGCGACAAATAACGACGGGAGCTGGGCCGGGTCGGCCGCGTAGGTGCGCGAGGCACTATGGTATGCGCCACGAGGGCGCCCTCTGCACCTTTTTAAGGTGAACTCGACACATGTTTCCTGCACACTGGAGCCACGTGTCCAAGTTCGGCACCTTCTGCATTGTAGTTTACACCGTATTGCCACAGAACAGGGACAACTAACTTGCAGAGAAACAGACATTGTTGGAGTTTAATAAGATAATAAGATGGATCTTTATTTTTTATTTTTTTTTAAATCTTTTCCGCCCTCCTTTTTCCTCCGTTTTTCTCCCATCCCAATGTTAGTCGTTATGCCAATTCCCAATCCCCCCCCTGGTCGCTGCACACTCTACCCCCTACAGTCGGTCTGGGAGAGCGGAGGCTATCATCACATGCTTCCTCCGACACATGTGTAGCCAATCAACCGCTTCTTTTCACCCGGCAGCGCGGACTCTCACTGAGAGGGTGTAACGTGTGGAAGGATCACACTACCCCCCTTAGATCCTTTCCTCGCTGAGCAGGCGCCCCGACCGAACTGTAGGTGTTTACAACGACCAGGACCCACCCACCGGCTTCCCCACCCTCTAACACTGCCAATTGTGTTAGTACGACGGCCGGCCAAGCCGGAAGCAACGCAGAGAGCTGGGCTCGATACCAGTATCTCCTGCGTTGGTGGCGAGCACCTTGCCCACTGCGCCACCCAGCCGCCAAGATGGATCTTTATTAATCCCTGTGGGGGAATTCGAGTGTCGTAGCACAGGAGAGGGAGAGGGGGGTTCTGATGGGTTTAATCATAGGCTATAAGCTAGATAACTAATAGACATAACATTATGATGGAATTGTTTGTCACTCTCCCAAAACACGCCGTTAGCTGCTGTACTGACTTACTTGCAGGTTTTTGGATAGGCTAAAATGCAATGGATATGTTTTATATGTAGTTGCCAATGTCGATAAAGGGAAAAATACAACAATTGGCCATGACCATGCATAGAAGAATGTGCGGGCATCGTGACATAATCTATTCGACGGAACCGGCCTACATTATTTCAGTGAACGCCCATCAAGCAGCGAGTTGGACCATTCCAGTTTGTCTTCCTCCTCGCATATTTGCTGCTTTTGGTGAGAACGGGCCATCATCAGCCACAGAGCCCACGTGAGCAAAACTGTGCTGATGACGCTTCAGCGTGGACACAAGCACACGTGCGACTGGTGTGGACCGGTGCTTTAGGGCAGTGGTTCCCAAAGTCGGGGTCGCGACCCAAAGGTGGGCCGCGAGCAGCCACGGATGGGCCGCGAGATGATTTAAAAAAAAAAAAAAAAAAAAAAAAATTATTTGTTATTTTTTTATTTTTTTATTTTTTTTTATTTTATTTTTTTTGTCATGCCACTGAACTTAGAAGCAGGCCAGGACAGTGTTTCTAGTTGTATTCTAAAATTCTATTCTATTGTATTCTAAAATGTGACTATATGGTTTTATATTAACTTAATAAATAAACAAAAACGAAAAATCTACTTATTTCAACGAACATTTCAAACTAAATAACAGATTATGCACATAAAACGCTGAAAACAACCGAAGCAACAATAGTATTTTAATGAGGCTATTATTATTATCATTATTATTTTGCAACAAGTTAGCCCTCTCATAAATAGCACATATAAATGAATAACTAACTTGAACTAACTTAATAGGATTGAAGTGATATTTGGCTAAAAAAATCGGTCGCCTAAAAAAAAAAAAAAAAAAAAAAAGCCAGACGATGTGCATTGGGCCGCGGCTCTCTGACGCCTTATTTTCTGGGCCCCGGCCTGAAAAGTTTGGGAACCCCTGCTTTAGGGCACACACACACACAGCACAGTCACTTCTCATCAGGGAATGCGGTTAGGGCACATTCAATCTTTATTTGATCTCGAAAGATAATTGAGAGCAAGCTCTCATTTACAATGACGTTGAGAGACTTCTAATCAGTAATGCTAGTTGTGCGTTGGTGTGGGTGTGTCATACACTCATCACCAGTGCTGGGCGGTTCCTGACTCATCCGGGTTAAACTCACTGCCCTCACATCACTCACTGCTTTTTTTTTTTTATCCACTTTTTCTCCTCCTGTTTTTCTGTGTTTTTCTCCCATCCCAATTTAGTCGTTATGCCAATTCCCCCCTCCCCTTCCTGGTTGTTGCCCGCATATGCCCCCCACTGGTCGGTCTAGGGAGCCCTGAAGTCTATCAGATGCTTCCTCCGAGACATAGGAGACAGCCAGCGGCATCTTTTCACCTGCCAGCGCGGACTCTCATTGGTGAGGTGTAACGTGTGGGAGGTCACACTACCCTCACCATCTCCCTCCCTCGCTGTGCAGGCGCCCTGACCGACCTGTAGGAGTCGCTGTTTACAACGACCAGATTACCACCCCACAGGCTTCCCTCCCGCTGACTCTCCCTCCCGCGGACTCTGACAGCCGGATTCGATACCAGTGTCTCTCGCGTTGGTGACGAGCGCTTAGTCCGCTTAGTCCGCCTGATCGCTCACTGCTTTTAAACAAAATCTGCAACATCATAACTGACTGTTGCACAATTCCCCCCCACCCCACCTACCCAATCTCCTCCAATGTACAGTTTCTTCGTCAAATGTATATACTCTCTTTTTCGGACTTTTTGTATCACAAACAGTACTGTATTTGTAAATCTGGTATGTCATAAATGTCTAGATGTAGCAGTACTGTCTATCTGTATGTCATGTATGTGAGGATTCTGTGAGGATTGGTTCATTCCCCGCCACACGCTTCTTCAAGGTACTGTGTTGATTGGTGCATTCCCCGCCACACGCTTCTGGAGCGATTACCAATTCCATCACGCACCTGTCGTAGTTTGTGATTAGCGCTCCAGAGGCTTCATATACTGGGACCTTCTTTCAATCGTGGTCGGGTCGTTTTGAACACTACTGCTTCTGCCTGCCTTCCCCCCGTTGTTGTGCCTCGTCTACTTTCCCTCCAGGACATCTTTGGATTGCCGCTGGTGAATATCTTGATCATCCGTTTGGAACTGCGCCTCGTTGCCCGCTTTACGCGTTTGCGCTTTGGTGAGTTTTGGAACCAAACCCTTTTGGATTATCTGTTTTTGTGTGTTTGGATAACACTGAAGAAGTACCGTTTTTGTTTGCACTGGACTCAGCTAAATTGTGTGTTTTGGATAACACTGAAGAAGTACCGTTTTGTTTTGTACTGGACTCAGCTAAATTGTGTGTTTGGATAACACTGAAGAGGTACCGTTTTGTTTTGTACTGGACTCAGCTAACTTGTGTGTAGTTTATACCGAAGATCAAGTCACTTGTATTTCATACTGGACTCAGCTAAAGGAGGACTGAACTGCACTGCCTCTGTGTACTGTTGGACTGTTGTTGATCTCTCTCTCTCTCTCTCCGTTTCCACTCCGAGTTGGAGCTGGGAGTATCTGCAGAGCCGCAACGGCGTCTACGCCGATTCCCCACCTCTAACACCGGGAGGATCTGCAGAGCCGCGGATAACTCTGCCGAAGGCATTCTCCTTTTTTGTTGTTCAGAATTGTTACTTGACTCTTTTTGATTCTGTAAATAAATACGCCCTAGTGTTTGGCTAACTCTGAACTACCTGTCTGTGCCGTGCTGTTGAGGTCGGTTTCAAACCCTAACAATGTATGTCATATATGTTAAGATGGATTGAAAATGGGGGACCCTGATGTAAACAAGACGAAAGTCTTTCTCTGGTCTGCATCCCCTTAACAGTTGTGTGTTGAGCTGTACTGTATTGTACCCATTCTGCAATCTGTTAATAATAACATTTTCAAACAATCAATGCACCTGCTGGCTGCCTCCCAATCGCACGCATATCCCTCATACTCTTCTCTCCTCCCCCCTAAGCCCCCTCACCTACCTCCCCCTTTCTTCTCTCTCTCTCCCTCTGGTTCTCACTCTCCTCTCCCTTTCTCCTTTTCCCTCTCTCTCTCTCTTTCCTTCTCTCTCCCTTATTTATTGTAATTTTCCCCCTTCCATCAAAAGGCCTTTGCTTTTTGGTCAGGCTGCTTTTGTATATACGAATTTGTTCTTATTTGCTTGCCTGGGTAAATAAAGGTTAAATAAAAACAAACAAAAATACTCAGTGTGTGTATAGTACATAGTAGTACTCAGTGTGTATAGTACATAGTACTCAGTGTGTTTAGTACATAGTAGTACTCAGTGTGTTTAGTACATAGTAGTACTCAGTGTGTATAGTATATAGTAGTACTCAGTGTGTTTAGCACAGTAGTAGTAGATTACAGAGACATGATGGTGACTTAAACAATTAAGGATGCACCACTATTCTTCAGTATGACAGGATGCTGCGTCACACAGATACCATAGCCCAAAGCAATGTCATTACCAAGAAAGAAGAACAAACTCACAACAACCAATATTTACTCAAACTACCACCAAGCAAGCAAAGAGCCCATAAAACCATCAGGATTCATCAGGCCTCCCCACATATTTCAGCCAAACTGCAAGTTTAGCTCAAATCCCCTTCGCTGTGGATCTTTGATTTGATTTGATTTTTATTTGTCTCGAACATAGAAACATAAAACAAGTTTAAAAACAAAAAGGTAAATAGTCAAAGACTATTTCCATACAATAAGTGTTCGAGAAGGAACAGGGGGAAGTAAAACAACTTATCAAGACCTGCCCCTTCCTTACAATATTTGACATTATAATTTAATAAAAATAAAAATAATATAACAAATAAAAAATAAAATAAAAGTAGAGTTTATCCAAATATCCAAATGACAAAAAATTATAGGCAGTCACATTACTACTCAAGCTCCTCTCTCTTATATGTGTCCATAAGTGCTTGTTTATAGCTACCTTTAAATTTATTGATATTTTTGCTTAATTTTATATTCGCATCCAGACCATTCCAGAGTGATACCCCACAAACTGCAATGCACATACTTTTAAGAGTTGTCAAGGATGGCAGAGCATCGATACGCAGCAGCATCCCCTGGTTGGCTATTACTCAATGTTGTCAAATATTAGTACATACATTTTCACAGTTTAAGAATGACGATATTTGAGGAGCCTAATAATAGGGACTTGCGTTCATCATTTTCGTATTTGTGCCTGTTTTACAAGAAACATATAAAAGTGTCACACTTCTTTCATACTGCTGTGACAGGTCGGAGGTCGGTGGACCCTGTCAGTAGCACTGATGATGGGAGCTATAGGAGTGCCATGGTTTCTCCATAGAGCCCCGTTGTACTTCTTTTGGCGCAGCACACGCAGGTCACGTAGTCACGTGACTCAGTTGGTATTGCTGATTGGCTGAAACACGGTATGTTTGTAAACAGCGAACAGGTCTATAAGCAAGATATTGCGTATAGGCCAGAAACTGTAGACATTCTAGCAAGCCTCATATAAAAAAAATTCTGATTATGAACTATTGGTGGTGGGAGATTCTAACTTGAACTGGCTGAATAGTAACACGGATCACCTGAAGGAAGTCAGTGGTAACCTAACCCTAACCCAGATGATAACAGAATCAACTAGACCCAACTTGAAAGACTTCTCAAAATCCACACTAATTGATCCAATAAGTTATCTTGTATTTCAGGGGATATCCCCCATTTTAGCTTTGTTTTTATCTGGTTGTATTACTACTTTTAATCTTGTTTTTATGTTTGTCTTTATTTGATCTCTAACTCGTCATCATTGGAAAAGAGGGTGAAGTTACAAATCAGCGGTGACTTTGTAAACAACGATGATAGAATGACCAATTTCACGGCAAGAAAGTAGACGCTTGGATGCGGGTTGAAAGTCAAATGGCTTCAGGTTTCTCAGTCAATTTATTCAGCAGAACAACAGCGGCAGGATACAGTAGCTCTCACAGGATACAAAGAATCTCTCTGACACACAGCTCGGGTCTGTAGTGTGTCCTAATGTCGAGACCGTTTGGTATTTAAACATTTTCTCGACCCCTGTATCTACTCGGGTGGACTGGTCAGCATAATTACAATACCTTTCGAGGATAACAAAGGCTGACTTTCGTCCTAGCCCTTTACATGGTAATTCACTCATTCTGGCTCTGTGTTGAAGGATGTCCATGTTTTTCAATGTGTATATAATGTATATATCGGTGGGTGACAGCATCTACTCAGACTGATCTATAGATCTTAAAAGTAGGGCAGTCAGTTCTGTGTCTCCACGGTAGCAAGCAGAGCCCAGTGCTCCGAGGTTTGATTGATTGATTGATTGATTGAAAAGTTTATTAACAGATTGCAGAATGGGTACAGTACAGTACAGCTTAATACATACAATTGTTAAGGGGATGCAGACCAGAGAAAGACTTTCGCCTTGTTTACATCAGGGTCCCCCATTTTCAATTCATCATAACATATATGACATACATGACATACAGATAGACAGTACTGCTACATCTATACATTTATGACATACCAGATTTGCAAATACAGTACTGTTTGTGATACAAAAAGTGTCCAGAAAAGAGTGTATATACATTTGACGTAGAAACTGTACATTGGAGGAGGTTTGGTAGGTGGGGTGGGGTTGGGTGGGTGGGGGGGGGACTGTACATTGGAGGTGGGGGGGGGGGGTTGGGTAGGGGGTGGGTGGGGGACACTGTACATTGGAATACTGACAAAGCCATACTTGGTCATTTACTGTACAACTGGGTTAGGACATCACTGCAGGAAAGGTCACTGGGTCACTGTCATAAACATGCGTCTTCCTTTAGGGGTCATGAATGTTCACAGCGAGTGCAATTTATGACTGTATAACAAACAGGCCAGGAGATGCACTCATTTGAAAATATAAGCATGATGGTGGCGCTAGGAAAAATGTCATGGAATCACCAATCCAAGGGGTTATGAATCTGGCAAATTTCATAGCAATCTGGCCATTACTTGTTGAGATATGACTGACACACACACACACACTTACACATCTCATGTAAGTAAGGAAGTACATTTTATTTATATAGCACCTTGCTAGATACAGGATCACAAAGTGCTTTGCAATCAAAAGAAATTAAGAGCATCAAACAACATCATTAATAATACATAGAACCAATTAAACACACCAACTAGAGATATAATACAAAATAAGACCAAGATAGAACTAGCCAAACGCCTGTCTGAACAGTAGCGTTTTTAGCTGTTTCTTTTATTTTTTTAAAGAGTTGCATGTTTCTACTGATCTCAGCGAGAAAGGGAGGGCGTTCCATAGCTTGGAAGCAGCTACCTGAAAGGCACGATCACCCCAGGTTGCAAGCCGGGCCCTGAAGTCGGGTATGCCTGTTGATGTGCTGATACCTGCCCCTGAGTGGACAACCAGGTACTCCGACTCCTTAATCAGCTGAGCCAGATCCTCCACCTTCCTCTTCAACTCCTCTGGACTGTCAAAAGCCTCAGGGAGTCCGCATATTCCTTTGTCTGCATAGGGTGAGAGTCCAGCAGCATAGTTTACAGACAGGTCGTTTGGCAGCTTGTACCATAAACAAACGAGATAAGCACTGAGAGCAGGCAGGGTTGTTGGTCAGAGAGAGAGCTATGGGGAGAGTTTGACATTACAGTTGCTATAGTGATTTGGGTTAAAGAAGACAGCATGTCACATAGTAACAAGACAAGGGGGCGGGTTTAGCCGTTGTTAAGGACTATAGTTTATAGCTGTGAGTTTCTGGCAGTGTAGGTTAGACTGAGATACGAACCACACAGAAGAGCGGACACGTTGATCAGAGACTTTCATCCCTCTCCACCCTCGCTGGGTGGGGGAGGGGAGTGACACATCATCACTAGCTTCAGCTAACAGGAAATGGTGGTTTGGCTAACAACGAGGCTCGAACCATTGGAAGAGACGATGGAGAAGAGAATTAAGACTGAACAATGACAATACAGAACGGGGTTACATCTGATTACGAGGCTTTGTTTATGGAATAAACAACGTTTTTCCAAGAAAGGTATCACGTTGCCAGTGTCGAATTCTTATGATTACGGATTGCATATAAGGGGGATGACCACGATGTACAGCCAGTATGAGAAGGTCGAGAGATAAACACAACGCAGAAACTACACGAACACAGATGAAGAGGTGATACTGGCTGATCATGGTCAAAATCTAACAGGCGCAGCGGACATTGCGCTCGTCACCAACGCTAGAGACACCGGGTTCGACTCCGGCTGTCGGCGTTGCCTCCGGCTTGGGCCAGCCGTCATACTAACTCAATTGGCAGAGTTAGCGGGTGGAAGTCGATGGGTGGTAATCTGGACGTTGTGGACAGTGACTCCTACAGGTCGGTTGGGGGACGCCTGCACAGCAGAGACAGGAAAATGGCGGGGGTAGTGTGAGCCTCCCACACGTTACACCTCGCCAAATGAGAGTCTGCGCTGGCAGGTGAAAAGATGTGACAGGCTGCCTCCACATTTTATGCAAGGCTTCTATCCTCCCTACAACCGGCCAGTGGGGGGCATATGCGAGCAACGTTCAAGACAGGGGAGGGGAGAATTGGCACGGCTAAATTGGGATGGGAGAAAAATTGAAAAAGAGGAGAAAAAGTGGATAAAAAAATAACGGTTTGATGATGATGAATTGAAATGTGTGGTCATGGTCATGTGATTTTTCTATCTTACCTCAGTTCCTTTCATTTCCTTCTCAGACACCCCATGACCTCACCGTCTTGGGCAGAACCACATGGATGTAATTATGAAACTGAAAGTTATATTTTCCCGTAGGTCATGAATATGATATATGGCAGCAGCAGAGTCAGCAGTGTGGCTGCACCTGACCGGAGCCTATGAGCAGGGCCGGTTCTAGCTTTTTGGGGCCCCTATTTTAAATGTTGTTTGGGGGCCCCTATTTTGTGAAACTACGTGAGAAAAACGTATATCTTTTTTTCTCACAAATTCAAATCAAACATCTCAAGTTGACCCCAGCAATGACAGAAAGTGATAATAAATAGGAAACACTGGGGCTCCCCTACATCAAGAAACTCCTGAAACCTTACAGGATTTACCGAATCTGCATTATAACATCTCCCAAATGCACATACATGAGACAGATACTGCATTTTCCTTAAATCTCTGACTTACAATATTGACATTAAATGGAACTATTTAAGATAAAGTTAAAGTTAAATAAAGTTTGAAAATGCAACAACATTTTTGTCAGTAAGCTACTTATATGTATTACATTTTTTTTATATAAAGAAACACTCACTTGCGGTCATAAGCAGTAGCCTATCGGTAAAACATGTTAAGCTGATGATTTGTTACATCCCTACAGGATATACTGTATTGAGTGAATAAAAAATATATATATATAATTTAAAAAAAGCATTTTAGGGGGCCCTATGCAACCGCATAGTCTCCATATGGCAAGAAACGGGCCTGCCTATGAGGCTTACAGAGGGCTCCACCAAGAGCAAACAATCATTCAACGTGAAACCACAATGTGAATCACCAAGTTCATTTAGGCTATAGGAACCCGTCCTAGTGTGTGGACACACTCATTCCAACAGAACGCTAGATATCGGCGTTCTAATCACAAGACTACTAAAAGTAGACATTTTCCACAAAGGAGTTTATTTTTTAGTTTCTTTGAGTTACAAGTTACCAGGATCAAAGAAAATGCAATGACATCATCAAATTGCATATTGCTTGAGATCATGAAAAGAAAGGTGTATTAATGACACCAAGGCCTGCTAAACATTTAGAATGAGGGAGAAAAAAGACAGAAATATTGTCGCCTGATCTCTACACTTATTATGAAGGAATTCTATTATCCTACAGCCTATATTCCCACCACAGTCAGAACAGCTGAAACCTGCCCATCTTCCGTTGTCGACTTTAACGAATACCTGAAGTGAGAGAAAATAATACTAACCATTTACTAGTAATACTAATAATAAACGTTGTTTGTATAGCACCTTTCATACAAGGATTGCAGCTCAAAGTGCTTCACAACAGCAGACAATACAAAATGGCACAAAATGAGCACATGAAGTGCAGACATATAAAGAAATCACATTAGGATCCAACATCCCAATAGGCCACCTTGTTTTGGTTTGATTCTATGGCCGTTTTTAAAATAGACAATAATAAAAAAGAGTAAAATAGAACAATAGTGCAGTGCAATAAGATAGTTCTGAATGACTGTTTAACAGTTTAAAAACTGTCGTTACCTTCCCTGTTTGATATCCACAGTTTAAAACCTGACAGTCTTCCTTCCTGTTTGATATCCACTGACTTTGACCCTTGGAACCTCCCTCTCAGGGCGCAGTTCCAGGCCTGGGTCCCCCACACAGTTAACCTGACAGTCTTTCTTCCTGCTTGATACCCACACAGTTCAATACCTGACAGTTTAGAACCTGTAATAAAAGAGTAAAATAGTGCAATCTACAGTACAATCAGCAGCGGAGTGTATTAAAAGGCTAAGGTGAAGAGGTACGTTTAAAAAATATATATATTTCCCCCCCTAATGTCCATAGGTAGGGTGTTCGATAGCTAGTATGTATACTCGTATGCACTCCGCTACTAAGGAATCTACAGTTTTTACTACCTACAATGCTAATATGCACTCAACTGTTAAACAGTCATTTAGATTATATATTAGATTAGATTTAGATTATTGGATTGTTATATATTGTAACTATTTATTGTAGGGCAAATATAACTGAGAGGGCATACATTACACACCCTCATCTATGCACACGTCCAGAGTTAATTGTATTGATTTGTTATATTGTTTACACTGCTTTTTTATTCTATTTAATTTTCACTTCTCCGCTGTACTATAATTATGTCACCGCTCACCGGTACCATGTCTTATACCACCTGTACCTCCCCTCCGCCCTCCCCCATGCCGCTATGATGCCTGAATTTCCCCCAAGGGGATCAATAAAGGAATATCTTATCTTAATAATATGCACTCAAGGCTGTAGCACCGTAGCGTGTGTCCAGTGTTTCCCAGAAGCAAAAAGCGTGAGGCAAACGGGGAAGACCAGTTACGTAACGGCATCGACACCATAATCACAGAGGCACGCGATCCTCGACAGGAAGACGTCCATATACGGGTTTACAGGTGTTGAAAGAGGGCGTGTCCGTGGCACCTTTTACAGAGGTGCAGGAGGTCATCCGCTGAGGCAGAGACACGGAGAGCGAGCAGGAGACAGACATAACGGACTCACGGCTCTCCAACCGGTGTGTTTTATTATTAACTACTCTTGCTGCTGAGTTTTCTACCTATTGTCCATTTCACCGTTAGAACTAAGGACGTAAAAAGAACAGGACTCGACACAAGAGCCGAACCAGACGGCACTCTTCTCTCTCCCACGTGGACCGGCCGGCGCCCTCTCTGTGACCATGCCACTGTGGAAGAAGGAGGGCGGGGGGGACGGCGACGCAGAGTCCAACAACAGAGCGGTCCTGGTGTCCGTGGCGCACTTTGACCCCGGGGTGAACCTGTGTAAGAGGTCCGGGGCCAACAGAGACACCAAGAGGCTCCACGGCACTCTGAGCAGACTGGGCTTCGCGGTGACCATACACACGGACCTGGGCGGTGAGGAGATCTGCACGCTGTTTGAGAAAGGTGGGGACGCGCGCGGTGACACGCCGACACAACATTCTGTACATTCTGTACATTCTGCACGCGTGGCTGCCGAGCCCCTGGAGAACAGTTGCAGTCTTCCAAGCCGTCTTCCTGGAAGGGAAACATCTATTTCTGTATTATTAATGGTTTTCATGAGGAATGCCATAACAACAAAGGAGCCATTTCTTTTTTCTTTTCTTTTTTTAGAATATCTTTTTGTTCTGATACACATGGTTATTCTACTAGGCTACATGGTTATTCTACTAGGTTACATGGTTATTCTACTAGGCTACATGGTTATTCTACTAGGCTACATGGTTATTCTACTAGGCTACATGGTTATTCTACTAGGCTACATGGTTACCGTATTTGTATGGAAATGTATGGATGGAAAAATTATCTGTTTTTTGCATCTTGACCGGAAGAAACTCAATGACAATCGACTATATTATTAGATCCATAGCTATAATATATAATATAGCTTTAGGCCTGCAAACACAGCCACACAAACACGTATCCCCATGTTAAAAGGCGCTGGCCTTTCAACAGTAACAGTAAACAGCGCCATCTGGCGCTGAAAGTGTTAATATGCGTCTTTGTTTACGGTTTGATTATCACTGATACAAAGTAAAATAGTGCAGTGCAATAAAATAGTTAGTAAAATAGAATAAAATAATGCAATAGTGCATTGCAATAAAATAGTTATCATCGTATTTTTTCGGGAGGCCGGTAAGAAGTGCATTACAGTAGTCGAGTCAGCTTGAGATAAAGGCATGGATCTGGTTTTCAGCGTCCTTTTGATTTATAAATGGCCGTACTTTAGCTATGTTTCTAAGGTGGAAGAATTAAGTTTTTGTCAACTTGTTGATTGTGATTTAAAGCTTAGGTCTGAGTCTACCATAACACCAAGACTTAACTCACTCAAATACAGTTAGCAGCTGGATAGACTACAGATGGAAATTAGCTTCTGCTAAATCTGGTGCAAACATATTTTCATGTAACAATGCTTAATTGTCCAAAAATCTTTATTTTTTATCTTTTTTAAATAGATTCGGGGCTTTTCAGAAAACATTCAGGGCTTGAGCCCAAGTAGCCACCCCCTAGCCCCGCCCCTGCTATCCTGTGACTAGATCATATCCTATAATATCCTGTGACTAGATAATATACTATCCTGTGACTAGATAATATAATAGCCTGTGACTAGATAATATACTATTCTGTGACTAGATAATATACTATCCTGTGACTAGATAATATACTACTCTGTGACTATAGATAATATACTATCCTCTGACTAGATAATATACTATCCTGTGACTAGATAATATACTATCCTGTGACTAGATAATATACTATCCTGTGACTAGATAATATACTATCCTGTGACTAGATAATATACTAGCCTGTGACTAGATCATATACTATCCTGTGACTAGATAATATACTATCCTGTGACTAGATAATATACTATCCTGTGACTAGATAAAGTCCTAAAACTTTGAAGTCATCAGGTGCTGGGGGAGCAACACTGTCTCATCAGAAAGCATAACGAAGTACTAACCTCGCCCACAGGAAAAAAGGTACATAATGTACGGTGCGTAATGGTTATGTAATTCGTATCGGCGAAAGTCCAAATAGAAACAGCGCGACTGGGACTTGAACTAATAATTTGTGATAGCGGGAGGCAGGTGCACTCACCACTAGACCAGCCACCCACCGAGATACAAACACAGACCAAGACCAAGACCCACCTAGACCAGCCACCCACCCTGATACAAACACAGACCAAGACCAAGACCCACCTAGACCAGCCACCCACCCTGATACAAACACAGACCAAGACCAAGACCCACCTAGACCAGCCACCCACCCTGATACAAACACAGCAATATTATGATTATGCTTCCCCCCTGACTCTTTTCTTATAAACTACTCATCCCGTTGCTTTTGTCTTTGTTTAATTTTTTTTACTCTTTACTCTCTGTCTTTGTAAAGTGTCCTTGAGTCTGAGAATGCTTCTCACTTTAAATCCAATTTATTATTATTATTATTATTATTATTATTATTATTATTATTATTATTATTATTAACGTTAAGGTAAAAAATGAAGGGTTAAGGGGGGAAGAAGACACCGATCTTTCCACTGTCTGGCAAAACAACTGATTAAAACATGACTGTGGAGGACTCCTCTCAACTGGTATCATGAAATGATAACAAGGGGATCAATAAAGGAACATATCTCATCTTAAATGCATTATCACAGAAATTGTCCAGAACATATTGTGAAGGAAGCATGCACACGCCTGTCGACTGACTATGTTTGAGTTTGCATACCGAGAGACAAAATGTCCCTTTATCTATTCAGACAGCATGTCTGTTTAATGAGCACTGTGGAAGTTATGTACACTATGTAGTAGTAGTGTGTGTGTGCGTGTGTGTGTGCGTGTGTGTGTGTGTGTGTGTGTGTGCTTATCTGCACATACATGCCATCGCATGTCTCGTCCTGTCTTGCTCCGCAGGCAGAAAGGTGTGAGCAATGGGTGAGCAGCAGTCAACAGAAATAAATGTTTTAATAACCCTGTGACATTTCGGTAACCACGGCGATGATGTGTGTTTGTTCTGCAGAGAGCCAGCGGCCTGTGAAGGACTGCTTCCTGGCCGTGCTGTCGTCTCACGGCGAGGAGGGCTGTGTGTTCGGAGCAGACGGGCAACCCGTCAGGCTGTCCCGCATATTCAGCTGCTTCCATAACGTAGCCATGGAGGGCAAGACCAAACTGTTCTTCATCCAGGTCAGCGTCATCACCATCACGTGCTACAATCACACTGCAATCACAAAGTCAGAACACAGTCAAGCATGCAGTGATAATTAAGTACACAATTCATTAAAAAAAAGGTTCCCGCTCAAAAGTATACTTAAATAGAAACAGAAAGGTATTTGATAATGTATGAATGTATTAACAAGGTAAATATTATATATGAGATTCTTGTATTGCAATGCATAGGAGAGTCCAAGCCTTGAGTTACTTCAAAACATATAGTACAAGTACAAAGTACAATGTAGTAAAAGGAGTACAAGTACAAAGTACAATGGAGTAAAAGGAGTACAAGTCACCCGCTTGGCTGGCCGTCTGCACTAATACAATTGGCTGTATTAGAGGGTGGGAGAAGCTGGCGGGGTGGGTCCGAGTCGTTGTAAACAGCGACTCCTACAGTTCGGTCGGGGCGCCTGCTAAGCGCGGATAGGACTTGAGGGGGATAGTGTGGTCCTCCCACACGCTACGCCCTCTCAGTGAGAATCCGCGCTGCCAGGTGAAAAGAAGCGGTGATTGGTTGGACGTGTGTCGGAGGAAGCACGTGGTAGCCTCCACTCTCCCAGACCGACTGTGGGGGGTAAGTGCGCAGCGACCAGGAAGGGACTGGGAATTGGCATACGACTAACATTGGGATGGGAGAAAATCGGAGGAAAAATGGAGGGGGAAAAAGATCAAAAAAAAAAGAAAAAAAAAAAAGAAAAAAAAAGGAGTACAAGTACAAAGTACAATGGAGTAAAAGGAGTACAAGTACAAAGTACAATGCATTTAGCTCTGAGGCTGAGCCTCATTCCTCAGTGTGTTCTCCCCCCCAGGCGTGTCGCGGAGGAGAGCTGGACGGGGGGGTGGAGGTAGACTCAGCAGGAAGTGACGTCACAGAGGACAGCTTCTCTCAGTATCTCTCTGTTCCCATGGATACGGCCGTGATGTACGCCACCGCGCCAGGTAGCCCCCTGACACACACACACACACACGCACACACACACACACACACACACACACACACACACACACACACACACACACACACACACACGCACACACACACACACACACACACACGCACACACACACACACACACACGCACACGCGCACACACACACACACACACACACACACGCACACACACACACACACACACACACACACACACACACACACACACACACACACACACACACGCACATCCTGCACTCTCTCACACACAAACACACTACAGGTCACTTTAGGAAAAAGCAAAGGTCACTTTAAAAAACATAAATGTATGTTTTTGTAGAGTATAGTTAGTTATTGTCAAACCCCTTGACAATTAACATTATATAACTATAATAAATAGATCACACCGGATGGCATTTTCTATGCTAATAATGTTTCTCTCTCTCTCTCTCTCTCTCTCTCTCTCTCTCTCTCTCTCTCTCTCTCTCTCTCCCCCCCCCCCTCCCCCCCCTCAGGTTACGGGGCCTTCATGCACCCAGCGGGAGCCGTCTTCCTCCAGACCCTCTGTACCTTGCTGGAGGAAGAGGGGGGTCGTGACCTGGAGCTGACCCGCTTGCTAACACGCCTCTCCCACCGCGTGGCCTATACCTTCCAGGCCACAGGCCGCGCACTGGGAGGGAAAAAGGAAATGCCCTGCTTTTTAACACGAATGACCCAGGAAGTGTTCCCATTCAACAGGACACGCACTGCCTCTGCCAGTTAAGCTTGTGTGTGTGTGTGTGTGTGTGTGTGTGTGTGTGTGTGTGTGTGTTCCACACACAAAAAAAAGGAAGCTAAACTCAAACTTTTACATATTTGTTTCACATGTATGTGTAAGATTATAACTGTTTGTTGGGTTCACTAAACATATACGTGAATGAACAAAATTAAGTTTTAAATAAAATAAATTCCCTCCACGAGTAATACACGATTAATCGAGTATATCATTTTTTTTTAAATGTCCATCCCTAATATGTGTACATCTGCCTTTGTTTGGGGTATGCAGCTATACATTTGAATAGGGAGGTGTAGTTTCCCGCACGGTCCACCCGTATAGCTTGCAAATAACGTGAACTATTATTTTTGTAATTATTTATCTTTTGCTGTAGTGGATAGGTATATTATTTTTGATATTGATAGATAACTTATTACATATTAATATTATATTGTTAGGAAGGGGCAGGAGATAAGCTTTGCTTCTTTCTGTCCCTTCTCGAACAAAACCTTGTCTTGAGCTATGTTGACAATTGCTTCCATGTCTAGGAAGATATATTTTATTTTATTTGTATTTGTATTTTATTTAGTTTCTTATTTAACTTTCTATTTATTTTTTGTTATTTTTTGTTATTTCAAGTTTGTGTGTTTGTGGTTGTTCAAGATAAATAAAGATCAAATCAAATCAAATAGCGATTTACCATTTGGAAAATGTATTATCGGCTATTGTAATAATTCTGCCTCATGAACATTGGCAAGCTTTCCATTTTTGTACAAAATGAGTCCCCTTCTATCACTAACATTATTGCATTTTTGTTTGAAATAAAATGATACGTAATTATTTTACGATTATTACGTTTCATGTTGAGCTACAGACTGTGGATGAATACACGCAGAAAGGTACACCGTGCCAATGTTCATGCTTTATTTGTTTTAAACGAGACGATTTAGAAATGTGTCCATTGGAAATACATTGCAATTTCAAGTGAGGTGGACCGGCCGGAAACAACAATGATGTAACCACTACACCTCCGTATAGCGACATTACTAATGGGAACATCAGCAGTTTGCTCTGTATTGTATCTGTATATCTGTTACGTTATGTTCTCTAGACACGGAGGCACGTTTTAACTTCTAGTCGGTTCGCTGAGCCTGAACATGTTTGACGACGTGTCTCGCGGCTCTGCAGAGACACGTCACACGTCTGCATTTGTTGTCCGAGGACACTGGAGTGAAACAGAACAGACCGTATTATGATTGCAATAAGTTACGAAAGTTGTTTTCCATGTTTTCCAAATGTGACTGTAAAGGTGAGTTACGTGGTTCTCAAACTACGGGTCGCGACCCAAATTGGGGTCAGCACATTGGCAAGTAAACCTTTTTTTTCTTTTTATAATTTTTTTTTTTTTACTGTTCTGTCAACATATTTTGGCTAAATATGCCTCGTTTTATAAAAGTGTATTGATAACATACTGCTGTAATTAAATCTTCTACTAAATATGCATGATCAAGTTCAACAATGTGTGCTTTTATTTTGATATTCCTTAATTCCACGTTGAAATTACGCGATACATTTAGTGTGGGGTTGCCCAAAAAAATTCCTAAATAAAATGGGGTTGTGGTATAAAAAGGTTTGAGAGCCCCTGATTACATGTATATGGTCAAATACTCTGTATTGGGACTTTATGCATTGTAACAACATCATTATTATGTTAGAATGATATTATTCAAATGTTTCATTAGTTGTTAAGTTCTCACAAAATTCTTTACCTCCATCTTCTTTATTGTTCATTAAGCGCATGCGGGTCAGTTCACACTGGAATATGATATTGGCCTGATTTAAAAAAAATATATATATATAATAATGTGAACAGCCAAACAAAAAGGATCAGATCTGAGCAATAAATCAGAATTGAGCACTAAGGCTGGCAGTGTGAACGCAGCACTCAGGCTGGAAGTGTGAACGCAGCACTCAGGCTGGCAGTGTGAACGCAGCACTCAGGCTGGCAGTGTGAACGCAGCACTCAGGCTGGCAGTGTGAACGCAGCCTAGGAAGAGAGCTATTCGTGCACTAATGCTTGTTGACACACTAGGAAAAAACCTGACCTGTGGGTGGAAGACTGACGACTCAAGAGTGAATCATTTGAAAATAAATCAATAGTCATTAGTTTGACATCATCACCTGACACGTTATGGGTATTTTGATTGGCTGCTGCATGAAACCAGTTTCACAAAGTTGAGATGTTTGCCACTTTACATTTACATTTAGTCATTTAGCTGATGATTTTTATCTAAAGCAACAAAGTTGTGTACAACAAGTCAGCAGGAAGGGTACAACTCTGGCAGCTAAAGGTTAAGTAACATTGTTCGTCAAACAGTGTTGAACTTGAGTGCTATACAGACTTGAGTGCATATTAGCATAGTAGGTAATAATATAGTCACGGTAGATTCTTTAGTAGGAGAGTGCATACTAGTGAAAGAATAGAAATAGAAATAGAAACACTGTGAAGGTTAGTAGTTGTTGCAGCTTCAAGTGTGTCACAGAGGGCCTGACATTATGCAACTCAAATGCAACTCGTTTCAAGCAACTAAAATTGCATAAAGGTTTCACGGTGTAAAGCCAGCGACATTCTTATTAAATGACAATTTGTGAATAGAATATACTGTACAAGTTTGCCATGCTATTTTCAAGAATAATTCCAATTTTGTTTGTCTTTTTATTAAATTGTTTCCCCAATTAGCAAGTGCATATGCCTACGTGTGATTTATCTCGTGTGTGTGTGTGTGTGGGGGGGGGTCCTGCCATGAAAAAAAGCTGCTCTCTAGACTATAGGGATGCACCGATCCGACCTTTTCAGTCCCGATACCGATAGCGATACCTGGGCTTTGGGTATCGACCGATACCGAGTACCGATCCGATACCCATTGTTCAATTAATAAACTGTATGCCTCACTGTGTGGAAGAGACTGGGATCATTCTTTTGTGCAAGGCAACATCAGGCATGTCTTCGCAGGCATGGTGGTAACTAAGAGCAAAGCCCTAAGCGCTATAAAAGGGCATAAATCTAAATGTTTATTTATAAGGCATCATGCCAGCGTCACAGCCCAGGTGATCATGGCAGCAGTAATTGCTGGCAGACGCAGGCATCGTAATGCCAGGCGTGCCTGTGAAAGAATATTTCGAAGGAGAATATCACCTTTTTTATTTAAGGACCAGCCAGTCACAAGAACGGGTTCCATAGGTACCAAAATTCCATTCCAATAACGATGTGAGATAAGGAGGTAGCTTACCAATAAGGGCCTTAAAAATGAACAAATATCCCGCGTTTGTTGCGCCTCTCCGTCAGCAAAGACCAATGAGTGCATGCATGACTCGTTCAGCATCAGAAAAAGAGAGTGTTTATGTGATGTAGGCAAATGCAACTTCCAAACTAGAGTGGATCACATAAAGAGATGGAGGATAAAATGAATCTTCTCTTTGTTTGGGAGTCTACCTCCACATAAGAACTGACCGGGAAAGAAAGAAATGTCAGGCTTTAGGTAATTGGCGTCGAAGAGGGTGAACAGTGGCCGTCTTTCATCAGTCTTTTTTTCCTACTACTTAACCTAATCTATCTACCCAACATTACCTGGCAGGAAAAGTATTACATTACATGGCAGATAGTATTGCGTGATACTGTATAGCCCTTCCGGCTAGCAGCTTGTGCGCCTCTATATAATGATAATCACCTAGATACTGTACCTGTGCCTTACCTCGTGGTGAGAGGAGAGGAGGCCCCTCCAGGTGTGTCGAGGAACGCTTGAGCACTCTTTTTATACTGCCATACCTTTCTACAATAACACACAAGCAACAGACCCACCCGACCGTAGCCCAGCTGGGGTGCTAGTCTGTAGCGTGGACTCTAACAATAACACACACACTTAGAATCTTTATTCATGTCCACATAAATACAATGTTTAAAGGACACAAATATTATCAGTGCACTTGGACATTGTGGGTTACTCTGTTACATTTGTGCCCAAATTGGCAATGGCAACCAAAGTTACACACACACACACACACACAGGATGATGATGAACCAGACAAGTAGCATACAGCTCATAGATACAGATAGCAGCGTCTTCTCCAAATTGAGCGGCTGCCAATAAATAGCTGACACTGAGAAATATCTTGCTACCTGTTTGCCTCTTCCCTTCGGAAGACCGGCCATCTGAAGGCCTCTAACACCCAACTTGTGAAGTTTGTGAACATGACCCAGGCTTCCAAATATGAAGACTAAAAGTTTACAGTTGTAGCCCAGTTGTGATATGGTATGCTCTAACAGTTGATACTTAAAAATGTTGGTTGTAAAGGCTTCTTATCTAGACTGTAGTCAAACGTACAGCCAACTTCCAGAATGAGAATGAATGAATGACTGACTGACTGACTCACTGGCGTAACTCTCTCTCCAGGTGTGCGGGGGACAGATTTGTGGGCGTGGCGAGTGACGTCGCTGGGGGGGGTTAGGGGGGGCCCCCCCCCCCCTGTCTACCTCGATTTTTTTTTAATACCAGGGGTGCAATACCGCATTTTCCCAGGCGGTGGCGCCATTTCTCCATGTAAACGACACACTGAGCTCATACATACAGAATTACATTGCATTCAGAGATCTCCAGGGTTCAAACAACCAAAAAACAATTATCTTCCTCTAAACCAGTAGGAACGCCTTTCATCTCTGATGGCTCCCATTGTGAAATGTATTTACAATACAAGGATGTTACAATACTTCCATTGAATATGACAACAACAACAACAACAAAAGCTATGGTATGTCATAAATGTATAGATGTAGCAGTACTGTCTATCTGTATGTCATGTGTGTCATATGAAGCCAGACCAGCACTCTCAGGTTCAAAATTTAATGGCAGCCCCCCCCTCTCTACCTAGATTTTTTTTTAAATACCAGGGGTGCAATACCGCATTTTTTGTATCTTTTTTGTATCACAAACAGTACTGTATTTGCAAATCTGGTATGTCATAAATGTATAGATGTAGCAGTACTGTCTATCTGTATGTCATGTATGTCCTGATTAATTGAAAATGGGGGACCCTGATACAGTACAGCTCAATACATACAATTGTTAAGGGGATGCAGACCAGAGAAAGACTTTCGTCTTGTTTACATCAGGGTCCCCCATTTTCAATTCATGACTGAGCTGTACTATACTGTACCCATTCTGCAATATGTTAATAAAGTGTTCAATCAATCAATCACTTGGCCCCAGAACCTGGATAAACGCTTAGATTCCCAAAAGTAGTGATAGACTGTAGCCTGTAGGTACCCAGGTCTGTTTGACATTTCGAACATATTTAAAGGAGATATTGTCTGAACGGCCCATTTTGTTAGTTCTTCTTCTCGCAGACGCAGATTCAGCTGTTGTTGTGATGAGTCTGATGACGTAGCAGGGGGTGTACAGGCGCGTTGCCAGATCGGTTGGTTTTCCACATAATTTTAAAGCCTGTTTACGGTGTATTTTAACTGGGTTTTCGGCTGAAATACATATGAAATCTGGCACATCTTTGAACGCCGTTATAACAGAGTGCTGAGAATGAACGCACTTTTGAACTCCCAAGTGCTCCTAACTGCAAGCCCAGGTAAGTACTCGCTATTTGCATATCAATAGCGCCGGTCGTATTTAACACACCTGACGACCGGCGCTATTGATATGCAAATAGCGAGTGCACTCTTAGTTGATTTCAGGAACGCACCACACACACACACTGCTGGTGTCGTCACTGCTGCTGGTTTAGCTCTAGATAAGGGCAAGAATGCGACCCCCATCTACTCCTCTTTGCATAATAGTAGGACAGGTAGTCAGAAGGGGGGGGGACATAACTGCATTCTGAAAAAATGGGGGGGACCCATTCCAATGTCCCCCGTGCCAAATACGCCCCTGGACTGACTGACTGACTGACTGACTGACTGACTGAATGAATGAAAACTTTATTTAACAGATTGCAGAATGGGTACAATAGAGTACGGCTCAATACATACAATTGTTAAGGGGATGCAGACCAGAGAAAGACGTTTGTCTTGTTTACATCAGGGTCCCCCATTTTCAATTCACTCCCTGTTATTCTCATTAACAACAACAACATCAGGGGTGTTTGCTGAAATATCAGAGAACAGAGAAATATCAGAGAAACTACTCTAACATATTCAGTATTATAGTTTGTATGTACATTTCCACCAGCCTTGCACACCTTGCAAAACTTTTCTTTTGCACAAACCTGAATATATGTCTTTGCACACTATAGGGCTATGTATATAATTCTGTTACATAACTCTGTATAACTGTGTTACTATAATCCTGTACATAAACTGTTCCAAGTGGGTCATGTTCATATTCTTATCTCTTGCTGTGCTGTTCTTATCTCTTTCAACACAGTCATTTCCCTGTGATTAATTTCCTCTTATCTTATCTGGTAACGCATTGTCGTACGCAGCTGATTGACTGATTGTACAAATAAGGTAGTAAGTAGCTATTGGACTCGTTTGTTAAAGTGGTCATCCGCATGATCCTCAATCTTGTTTGTTTTGGCGCCATCTATTGGTGATATGTGGTCATTGCTGTTGCATTTTTGTACTGTATTGATTTGCTTTCCACCTTGAACATTCATGCTAACTACTGAGTAATAATGCCTTGTCTCCATTAGCTATGTTCAGCCTGGCAGGGTCTAGCCATGGTCTAGTATGGTATGGTATTGTTGGGTTTGTGTCTCCATTGCGTTTCTTGTAAACTCCGCGGGTTGCTAGGCAACCTTTCAAAATTCAAAACACCAACTGTGGTACACAAGCTAAACCATGAGTTTACTTGACTTTCTATTTTATACTTATTTTATACTTATCTATTTTTATCTAGCAAACTCTCAGGAGCAAAACAGAAAGAAGCATTTCATATAAAAGTATTCTGTATTTTTGTATGACAACCAATAAAGAAACTTGAACTTGATGATACAATAGTCCCAGCCAGGTCTGGCCAGGTTGTGAAAGGTGTCTGTCTCAGCCAGGGTTCAGCGAGGTTTGGCCAGGTTCTAAAAACAATGGACACGCTCAAACCCTGGCTAGTGGAGACGAGGCCACAGCGCGGCTAAACCCTGGCTAGTGGAGACGAGGCCACAGCACGGCTAAAGCCTGGCTAGTGGAGACGAGGCCACAGCGCGGCTAAAGCCTGGCTAGTGGAGACAAGGCCACAGCGCGGCTAAAGCCTGGCTAGTGGAGACAAGGCCACAGCACGGCTAAACCCTGGAGACAAGGCCACAGCGCGGCTAAACCCTGGCTAGTGGAGACAAGGCCACAGCACGGCTAAACCCTGGCTAGTGGAGATGAGGCCACAGCACGGCTAAACCCTGGCTAGTGGAGACGAGGCCACAGCGCGGCTAAACCCTGGCTAGTGGAGACGAGGCCACAGCGCGTCTAAACCCTGGCTAGTGGAGATGAGGCCACAGCATGGCTAAACCCTGGCTAGTGGAGACGAGGCCACAGCGCGGCTAAACCCTGGCTAGTGGAGACAAGGCCACAGCGCGGCTAAACCCTGGCTAGTGGAGACGAGGCCACAGCGCGGTTAAACCCTGGCTAGTGGAGATGAGGCCACAGCGCGTCTAAACCCTGGCTAGTGGAGACAAGGCCAAAGCGTGGCTAAACCCTGGCTAGTGGAGACAAGGCCACAGCGCGGCTAAACCCTGGCTAGTGGAGATGAGGCCACAGCACGGCTAAACCCTTGCAAAACTTTTCTTTTGCACAAACCTGAATATATGTCTTTGCACACTATAAGGCTATGTATATAATTCTGTTACATAACTCTGTATAACTGTGTTACTATAATCCTGTACATAAACTGTTCCAAGTGGGTCATGTTCATATTCTTATCTCTTGCTGTGCTGTTCTTATCTCTTTCAACACAGTCATTTCCCTGTGATTAATTTCCTCTTATCTTATCTGGTAACGCATTGTCGTACGCAGCTGATTGACTGATTGTACAAATAAGGTAGTAAGTAGCTATTGGACTCGTTTGTTAAAGTGGTCATCCGCATGATCCTCAATCTTGTTTGTTTTGGCGCCATCTATTGGTGATATGTGGTCATTGCTGTTGCATTTTTGTACTGTATTGATTTGCTTTCCACCTTGAACATTCATGCTAACTACTGAGTAATAATGCCTTGTCTCCATTATTAGCTATGTTCAGCCTGGCAGGGTCTAGCCATGGTCTAGTATGGTATGGTATTGTTGGGTTTGTGTCTCCATTGCGTTTCTTGTAAACTCCGCGGGTTGCTAGGCAACCTTTCAAAATTCAAAACACCAACTGTGGTACACAAGCTAAACCATGAGTTTACTTGACTTTCTATTTTATACTTATCTATTTTTATCTAGCAAACTCTCAGGAGCAAAACAGAAAGAAGCATTTCATATAAAAGTATTCTGTATTTTTGTATGACAACCAATAAAGAAACTTGAACTTGATGATACAACAGTCCCAGCCAGGTCTGGCCAGGTTGTGAAAGGTGTCTGTCTCAGCCAGGGTTCAGCGAGGTTTGGCCAGGTTCTAAAAACAATGGACACGCTCAAACCCTGGCTAGTGGAGACGAGGCCACAGCGCGGCTAAACCCTGGCTAGTGGAGATGAGGCCACAGCATGGCTAAACCCTGGCTAGTGGAGACGAGGCCACAGCGCGGCTAAACCCTGGCTAGTGGAGACAAGGCCACAGCGCGGCTAAACCCTGGCTAGTGGAGACGAGGCCACAGCGCGTCTAAACCCTGGCTAGTGGAGACAAGGCCAAAGCGCGGCTAAACCCTGGCTAGTGGAGACAATGCCACAGCGCGGCTAAACCCTGGCTAGTGGAGATGAGGCCACAGCACGGCTAAACCCTGGCTAGTGGAGCGCGGCTAAAGCCTGATAGTGGAGACAAGGCCACAGCGAGTCTAAACCCTGGCTAGTGGAGACGAGGCCAGAGTGCGCGGCTAAACCCTGGCTAGTGGAGACCAGGCAGTCCTCTTCTATTCATTCCAAACAAACTGCAGTTACTGGTGGTGATGTGAAACACATCACTTCCTGTGTGTCGTATGATTTTCCTGGGAATGTCCTACCAGACACCAGTGTTTAGAACATGTAAAAAGAAAAAAAAACACTATGTTCTATGTTCATTACTACTACTATTGCTATTATTACCTCTTCTGTCTGTACCTCCCCTCCCCCATGCTCCTATGACACCTGCATTAAATGAATAAAGGAACACTTTGATAATTAATTATGAGTCTGCGATAAAGACATTTATTTATATGAAAATGTAAGAGATGGGGGAGCTCCCGTAGCTCACCGCATATCTCGGTGCTATTTCTGCGTCGGGGAAAACCGTGCTCGTCACGGATCTGGGGGACACGAGTTAGATTCCCAGACCCGCCGTCATTTCTCAGAATGTCTTCCCCTGCTCTACATCCCATTTCAACCTGTTTCTGTCGGTCATGCTTGACCAGAAAAGCGATAAACGCTAAAAAATTAAGTTTTAAAAAAGAAAATGTAAGAGATTATTACTTTAAATCATAAACTTGATCAGGGCAGAAGATAATTTCCAAGTTTTAATCAATATTAGAAAACCTCATTTCAGTTTTGGCTCCAGTGCAGGAACTGTCCTCTATTCATATTGTGACCAGTAGAGGGCGATGCGGTAACAGGCACAGGTATAGTGAACTACCAATCTCTAATTTCTATCAAACATTTACCATCTGATTCTACACTACATTGCCTTTTTTATTATTTTGAAATGTATCGTCTTTATTAGTTGGCATCTAACCAGAATAAGATGCAAATGTAACAGTAAAGTGCAATAGCAATATACGTATGTACAATGTACATATGATTAAACTGGAGTATAAATGGGTACTACTGAGTATTAGTGCTAATCAGATGTATGTACAGTGCTATAGTATTATTATGTAGAGTGGCACAGGTAAAAAAAGACACTATGATAGTAAGTCATACTGGCCAGTGGTATAACTAGTAAGAGTAAGGGATATGTAGATATAGATAGTATAGTATAGATACTATAGTAACATTTGAATGTTAAACGTTCTTTTCTCTCTGAACATTTAAACTCTAAAAAGGCCGGATCCATAACACAGACCCTTTGTCTGATAAGAGGACATCCTCACCTGTTAGCAACATTTTAACGGGCTATCTCAGGTATGTACTTTTCTCTTTTTTGGCATATATTTTACATTATGACAGAGTCATAACATCTCACCCTGTTCGTCATCATCATGTAAGTGGTAGTTGTGTGTAGTTGATAACACACAATGATAAGAGCAAGAACATTGATCTCCGTTTTGCATGCCTGCCACGGGCAAAACAAAGGTCTCTAAAGTGGAGCCCTATGGCTCTCCAGGGAGAGGACTCTATTTATATCTTTAAAGCAGAGAACTCTGCTTTAAACTTCTTCCAAGTGTGTGAGATCACTTGGAAGAAGTTTAAAGCAGAATTAAATAGTAAATGCCACTAAATACAAAGCGACTGGATAATAAGTCACCACAACAGGAGCTCAAATTGAGGTTTGTGGAAAGCTACAACGGTGACGGATAGATTTTCATTGCCTAAAACCTTTCACTGCCACACTACAGAAGGTTAACTTTTCACTAAGCACTACAGACGGTGGTAGTGCAAGGTTAACCTTCTGTAGTGTGGTAGTGAAAGGGTTAAAGCTGCAGTAGGCGACTTGGGAGAAATGAGTGAGTTTACCTGCCCAGCAGAAATGGAGCAAAATCCCTTTTGAAGCCCATGCGGCAACAAAGGTTTGCCACACACTCCCAGAGGCTCCAGCAGCAGCTTTAAGCTGAATTTATCAGAAATTTTTTTAATATATATTTCCCAGCCTCTGATTGGCAGGTGGTTTTACACCTTTTGATGGTGAATGTGACGGTAGTCTTAGTTTTCCGATGTGACCCCAGGAACACCGGCCAAAAACATCCGATTGGTTATCGATGCAATCAGATATTTCTGACCTGCCAAGTGGTTTTCCCCGGGTCGCCTGATTACTTTTACCAACGGATTTCCAGTTCCGCGTTCTGCGATCTGATTGGCCACTGACGTTTCTGGGCGTGTGACATCTGCGCCAATCGTGCAACGCCTGTTTCTATCACCGGTTAAGCTTAGAGTTAGAGTAAGCTTAAAGGGGAACTCCAACATTTTGGGAAATTAGCTTATTTAACATCTTCCCTGGAGTTAGACAAGAAGATACATACCTTTTTTGTCTCTGTGCGTGCATTTAGCTTAGGGAACAGTCGCTCCGTTAGCATAGCTTAGCTTCATCACTGGAAGTGGGGGAGGGTTAGAGCCTTACAGTGCCTTACAGTGTATTGCAAGGTCTGACATTGACCAAACTTGATATGCATGACCTTGGTGGGCTCTAGGTCAACTCCTGAAAAGGGGGTCAATGTCAGACCTTGCAATCAAAAGTTAGGGGCGCACTGAAATTATGGCAAGGGTTATTAGCCCCCTAACTTTTGATTGCAAAGTCTGACATTGACCCCCTTTTCAGGAGTTGACCTAGAGCCCACCAAGGTCATGCATATCAAGTTTGGTCAATGTCAGACCTTGCAATACACTGTAAGGCACTGTAAGGCTCTAACCCTCCCCCACTTCCAGTGATGAAGCTAAGCTATGCTAACGGAGCGTCTATTCCCAAAGCTAAAATGCACGCACAGAGACAAAAAAGGTATGCATCTTCTTGTCTAACTCCAGGGAAGATGTTAAATAAGCTAATTTCCCAAAATGTTGGAGTTCCCCTTTAAGGTTAGAGTTTGTCTTAGAGCAGGGCGATAGAACACCAGCCCTGATTCCAAACTCTAACCTTAACCAACTTCGAAAGAGTTGCCTAAGCTTAACCAGTGATAAACTAGGCGTTAGGTAGTTTGCAGGCTGTTCGAGGCGGAAATGGAGGCATCACGCGATTGGGCGCACATGTCACATGACCAGAAACGTCAGTGGCCAATCAGATCGCACCAGAAACGTCAGATCGCAGAACTTGAACTGGAAATCCGTTGGTAAAAAACTAGACGGCCCCGGGAAAACTAAGACCAGGCATCATTGCGTTCCTTAAAAAAAAAATAACAGTATGTGCAAACCACCTGCCAATCAGAGCCTGGGATATAAATATATATATATAATACAAAATAATTTCCAGCTTAAAGCTACCGGGTGCCTCTGGGAGTCTGTGGAAAACCTTTGCACATGGGCTTGAAAAGTGATGCAGAGCCTGCTCTATTTCTGCTGGGCAGGTCAACTCACTCTTCTCCCAACTCTGCCTACAGCAGCTTTAACCCTTTCACTACCACACTACAGAAGGTTAACCCTTTCACTACCACACTAGACGGTTAACCTGTGTCTGTAGTGTGGTAGTGAAAGGGTTAACCGTCTAGTGTGGTATTCCTTCTGCAGTGTGGTAGTGGAAGGGGTTAACCTTCTGCAGTGTGGCTGTGAAAGGGTTAACCCTTTGGTAGTGAAAGGGTTAAAGCAGGACTAAATAGTCTTAATGTAAATATTTAATCAATAATTCATGTTCGACATGATCATTAATACAATAAAAAGAAAACCTCATTTTAGAAACCTCTTGTTTTTGTGTTCAAGTTAAGTGTTCAACACATCCAAATAAAATAACACACAGCAAGTATTTGCAAATATCTTTTTAATAAATTCAGTTTATTAATCCATGTTTTTTTTTTATCTGCGTCTATAATGAAACTAGGATCCACTACAGCTCCAGCTTAGGGTTCCATCAGCCGTGATGATGAGGCAACGTGCCCAGGAGGAGAGCGACCAGGAGACCGGCCCTACGACACAACAAGACGTGTCCAGGAGGAGAGCGACCAGGAGACCGGCCCTACGACACAACAAGATGTGTCCAGGAGGAGAGCGACCAGGAGACCGGCCCTACGACACAACAAGACGTGTCCAGGAGAGCGACCAGGAGACCGGCCCTACGACACAACAAGACGTGTCCAGGAGGAGAGCAACCAGGAGACCGGCCCTACGACACAACAAGACGTGTCCAGGAGAGCGACCAGGAGACCGGCCCTACGACACAACAAGACGTGTCCAGGAGGAGAGCAACCAGGAGACCGGCCCTACGACACAACAAGACGTGTCCAGGAGGAGAGCAACCAGGAGACCGGCCCTACGACACAACAAGACGTGTCCAGGAGGAGAGCGACCAGGAGACCGGCCCTACGACACAACAAGACGTGTCCAGGAGACAGACCAGGAGACCGGCCCTACGACACAACAAGATGTGTCCAGGAGGAGAGCGACCAGGAGACCGGCCCTGTGACACAACAAGATGTGTCCAGGAGGAGAGCGACCAGGAGACCGGCCCTACGACACAACAAGACGTGTCCAGGAGGAGAGCGACCAGGAAGACAGGCCCTACGACACAACAAGACGTGTCCAGGAGGAGACCAGGAGAGCGGCCCTACGACACAACAAGACGTGTCCAGGAGGAGACCAGGAGACCGGCCCTGTGACACAACAAGACGTGTCCAGGAGGAGAGCGACCAGGAGACCGGCCCTACGACACAACAAGACGTGTCCAGGAGGAGAGCGACCAGGAGACCGGCCCTACGACACAACAAGACGTGTCCAGGAGGAGAGCGACCAGGAAGACCGGCCCTACGACACAACGAGACGTGTCCAGGAGGAGAGCGACCAGGAGACCGGCCCTACGACACAACAAGACGTGTCCAGGAGGAGACCAGGAGACCGGGCCTACGACACAACAAGACGTGTCCAGGAGGAGAGCGACCAGGAGACCGGCCCTACGACACAACAAGACGTGTCCAGGAGGAGAGCGACCAGGAGACCGGCCCTACGACACAACAAGACGTGTCCAGGAGGAGAGCGACCAGGAAGACCGGCCCTACGACACAACAAGACGTGTCCAGGAGGAGAGCGACCAGGAGACCGGCCCTACGACACAACAAGACGTGTCCAGGAGGAGAGCGACCAGGAGACCGGCCCTACGACACAACAAGACGCGACCAGGAGAGCGGCCCTACGACACAACAAGACGTGTCCAGGAGGAGAGCGACCAGGAGACCGGCCCTACGACACAACAAGACGTGTCCAGGAGGAGAGCGACCAGGAGACCGGCCCTACGACACAACAAGACGTGTCCAGGAGGAGACCAGGAGACCGGCCCTGTGACACAACAAGACGTGTCCAGGAGAGCGACCAGGAGACCGGCCCTACGACACAACAAGACGTGTCCAGGAGAGCGACCAGGAGACCGGCCCTGTGACACAACAAGACGTGTCCAGGAGGAGAGCGACCAGGAGACCGGCCCTACGACACAACAAGACGTGTCCAGGAGGAGAGCGACCAGGAGACCGGCCCTGTGACACAACAAGACGTGTCCAGGAGGAGAGCGACCAGGAGACCGGCCCTGTGACACAACAAGACGTGTCCAGGAGGAGAGCGACCAGGAGACCGGCCCTACGACACAACAAGACGTGTCCAGGAGAGCGACCAGGAGACCGGCCCTACGACACAACAAGACGTGTCCAGGAGGAGAGCGACCAGGAGACCGGCCCTACGACACAACAAGACGTGTCCAGGAGGAGAGCGACCAGGAGACCGGCCCTACGACACAACAAGACGTGTCCAGGAGGAGAGCGACCAGGAAGACCGGCCCTACGACACAACGAGACGTGTCCAGGAGGAGAGCGACCAGGAGACCGGCCCTACGACACAACAAGACGTGTCCAGGAGGAGAGCGACCAGGAGACCGGCCCTACGACACAACAAGACGTGTCCAGGAGGAGAGCGACCAGGAGACCGGCCCTACGACACAACAAGACGTGTCCAGGAGGAGAGTGACCAGGAGACCGGCCCTACGACACAACAAGACGTGTCCAGGAGGAGAGCGACCAGGAGACCGGCCCTACGACACAACGAGACGTGTCCAGGAGGAGAGCGACCAGGAGACCGGCCCTACGACACAACAAGACGTGTCCAGGAGGAGAGCGACCAGGAGACCGGCCCTACGACACAACAAGACGTGTCCAGGAGGAGAGCGACCAGGAAGACCGGCCCTACGACACAACAAGATGTGTCCAGGAGGAGAGCGACCAGGAGACCGGCCCTACGACACAACAAGACGTGTCCAGGAGGAGAGCGACCAGGAGACCGGCCCTACGACACAACAAGACGTGTCCAGGAGGAGAGCGACCAGGAACCCGGCCCTACGACACAACAAGACTTGTCCAGGAGGAGACCAGGAACCCGGCCCTGCGACACAACAAGACGTGTCGACCAGGAACCCGGCCCTGCGACACAACAAGACGTGTCGACCAGGAACCCGGCCCTGCGACACAACAAGACGTGTCGACCAGGAACCCGGCCCTGCGACACAACAAGACGTGTCGACCAGGAACCCGGCCCTGCGACACAACAAGACGTGTCGACCAGGAACCCGGCCCTGCGACACAAGACGCCGTGGAGGAGGGGCTGGTGGGACGGATAGCCTCACGTCGCAGGGCTCTATTCTGTGGAAGTTAATTATAGGAGAAATGGGGTGTAACCTGAGACAGCCAGTATGTGTGTGAGTCTGTCTGTGAGAGTGTGTGTGTGTGTGTGCATGAGGGCGTGAGTGTGCGTCTGTGTGCGTGAGTGTGTGTCTGTGTGTGCATGAGGGTGAGTGTGTGTCTGTGTGCGTGTCTCTGTGCGCGTGTGTGTGTGTGAGGGGTGAGCTCAGTAATGGTATGTTACAGGCTGTTTACACAGATCTAAGATCAGCATGTCTGCTGGCAGAGCTGCAGCTGAGAATACTGAGCTCACTGTGGTTTAACAGGGAGGCGAGAGTTTCTAGCCATCGCTCTATATCTAAACACCCCCCCCTCCTCCCCCCCAATCGCTGTGGTCTCCATGATACATGAGGGTTGTCTAACTCTGGGTTTTGTCAATGGCCTTCATGCGTGTGTGTGTGTGTGTGTGTACACACAATGGCTCCGTGGCCCAGACTAATGATGTGTAATTACTGGGTCTCCTTCAGCAGGCAGGAATCAAGAGGCCTGACAGCGCAAACACACCAGTCGCGCACAAAGGCAGGCGGTTCACTTTCGCTCCCATGTTAACGGACGTAGCTGTGCCCACCGGCTGCACGCGGGCTGGAAGCGATCGTTTTCGCTTTGGTTGGATTCAGAGGCGTGCGCCACGCGCATTTTCACAGAAATACACTCAATATCTGCATTATTACTAATGTGTCTATCTTTCCCAATACAAATAAACCATATTACTATACTTTTTCAGGAGTACAGTCACACTGATCATCATTCTAAAATGAATTCTAACATTCTAATTAATTATATAATAACTGGTTATACATGCAAAATGGACAATAGAACACGGGAACTGGAAATCTTTAAAAAAATCTTCAAACGGGGACTGACTTCGCAATAGACGATAGCTGTTCCAATGTAAATGTGCCTTCCTCTGTGCACTTTCGCACGCTCTAAAGTCGGACTCGGTGTGCCCGGCCACGCGCGATCTCGCACGGAACCCGCAAGTGCCTGAGTGCGCGGCTGGTGTGTTTGCGCTTTGAGTCTCTTTCTCTGTCCGTCCCTCTTGCTCCTACAGATACACACTCCCTCCTTCCAGACACCCAAGAACCAGAGAGGAGGCCGACCCAGGTCCAGAGAGGAGGGCGACCCAGGTCCAGAGGAGGGCGACCCAGGTCCAGAGAGGAGAGGAGGGCGACCCAGGTCCAGAGAGGAGAGGAGGGCGACCCAGGTCCAGAGAGGAGAGGGTGACCCAGGTCCAGAGAGGAGAGGAGGGCGACCCAGGTCCAGAGAGGAGAGCGACCCAGGTCCAGAGAGGAGAGGGTGACCCAGGTCCAGAGAGGAGAGGGTGACCCAGGTCCAGAGAGGAGAGGAGAGCGACCCAGGTCCAGAGAGGAGAGGAGAGCGACCCAGGTCCAGAGAGGAGAGGAGGGCGACCCAGGTCCAGAGAGGAGAGGAGGGCGACCCAGGTCCAGAGAGGAGGGCGACCCAGGTCCAGAGAGGAGAGGAGAGCGACCCAGGTCCAGAGAGGAGAGGAGGGCGACCCAGGTCCAGAGAGGAGAGGAGGGCGACCCAGGTCCAGAGAGGAGAGGAGGGCGACCCAGGTCCAGAGAGGAGAGGAGGGCGACCCAGGTCCAGAGAGGAGAGGAGAGCGACCCAGGTCCAGAGAGGAGAGGAGGGCGACCCAGGTCCAGAGGGGAGAGGAGAGCGACCCAGGTCCAGAGAGGAGAGGAGAGCGACCCAGGTCCAGAGAGGAGGGCGACCCAGGTCCAGAGAGGAGAGGAGGGCGACCCAGGTCCAGAGAGGAGGGCGACCCAGGTCCAGAGAGGAGAGGAGAGCGACCCAGGTCCAGAGAGGAGAGGAGGGCGACCCAGGTCCAGAGAGGAGAGGAGGGCGACCCAGGTCCAGAGAGGAGAGGAGGGCGACCCAGGTCCAGAGAGGAGAGGAGGGCGACCCAGGTCCAGAGAGGAGAGGAGAGCGACCCAGGTCCAGAGAGGAGAGGAGGGCGACCCAGGTCCAGAGGGGAGAGGAGAGCGACCCAGGTCCAGAGAGGAGAGGAGAGCGACCCAGGTCCAGAGAGGAGGGCGACCCAGGTCCAGAGAGGAGAGGAGGGCGACCCAGGTCCAGAGAGGAGAGGAGGGCGACCCAGGTCCAGAGAGGAGAGGAGGGCGACCCAGGTCCAGAGAGGAGAGGGTGACCCAGGTCCAGAGAGGAGAGGGTGACCCAGGTCCAGAGAGGAGAGGAGAGCGACCCAGGTCCAGAGAGGAGGGCGACCCAGGTCCAGAGAGGAGAGGAGGGCGACCCAGGTCCAGAGAGGAGGGCGACCCAGGTCCAGAGAGGAGAGGAGAGCGACCCAGGTCCAGAGAGGAGAGGAGGGCGACCCAGGTCCAGAGAGGAGAGGAGGGCGACCCAGGTCCAGAGAGGAGAGGAGGGCGACCCAGGTCCAGAGAGGAGAGGAGGGCGACCCAGGTCCAGAGAGGAGAGGAGAGCGACCCAGGTCCAGAGAGGAGAGGAGGGCGACCCAGGTCCAGAGGGGAGAGGAGAGCGACCCAGGTCCAGAGAGGAGAGGAGAGCGACCCAGGTCCAGAGAGGAGGGCGACCCAGGTCCAGAGAGGAGAGGAGGGCGACCCAGGTCCAGAGAGGAGAGGAGGGCGACCCAGGTCCAGAGAGGAGAGGAGGGCGACCCAGGTCCAGAGAGGAGAGGGTGACCCAGGTCCAGAGAGGAGAGGGTGACCCAGGCCCAGAGAGGAGAGGAGAGCGACCCAGGTCCAGAGAGGAGAGGAGGGCGACCCAGGCCCAGAGAGGAGAGGAGGGCGACCCAGGTCCAGAGAGGAGAGCGACCCAGGTCCAGAGAGGAGAGGGTGACCCAGGTCCAGAGAGGAGAGGGTGACCCAGGTCCAGAGAGGAGAGGGTGACCCAGGTCCAGAGAGGAGAGCGACCCAGGTCCAGAGAGGAGAGGAGGGCGACCCAGGTCCAGAGAGGAGAGGGTGACCCAGGTCCAGAGAGGAGAGGAGGGCGACCCAGGTCCAGAGAGGAGAGGAGGGCGACCCAGGTCCAGAGAGGAGAGGAGGGCGACCCAGGTCCAGAGAGGAGGGCGACCCAGGTCCAGAGAGGAGAGCGACCCAGGTCCAGAGAGGAGGGCGACCCAGGTCCAGAGGAGAGGGTGACCCAGGTCCAGAGAGGAGAGGAGGGCGACCCAGGTCCAGAGAGGAGAGGAGGGCGACCCAGGTCCAGAGAGGAGAGGAGGGCGACCCAGGTCCAGAGAGGAGAGGGTGACCCAGGTCCAGAGAGGAGAGGAGGGTGACCCAGGTCCAGAGAGGAGAGCGACCCAGGTCCAGAGAGGAGGGCGACCCAGGTCCAGAGAGGAGAGGAGGGCGACCCAGGTCCAGAGAGGAGAGGAGGGCGACCCAGGTCCAGAGAGGAGAGGGTGACCCAGGTCCAGAGAGGAGAGGAGGGCGACCCAGGTCCAGAGAGGAGAGGAGAGCGACCCAGGTCCAGAGAGGAGGGTGACCCAGGTCCAGAGAGGAGAGGAGGGCGACCCAGGTCCAGAGAGGAGAGGGTGACCCAGGTCCAGAGAGGAGAGGAGGGCGACCCAGGTCCAGAGAGGAGAGGAGAGCGACCCAGGTCCAGAGAGGAGAGGAGGGTGACCCAGGTCCAGAGGGGAGAGGAGAGCGACCCAGGTCCAGAGAGGAGAGGGTGACCCAGGTCCAGAGAGGAGAGCGACCCAGGTCCAGAGAGGAGAGCGACCCAGGTCCAGAGGAGTGCGACCCAGGTCCAGAGAGGAGAGCGACCCAGGTCCAGAGAGGAGACCAACCCAGGTCCAGAGGAGGGCGACCCAGGTCCAGAGAGGAGAGCGACCCAGGTCCAGAGAGGAGAGCGACCCAGGTCCAGAGAGGAGAGCGACCCAGGTCCAGAGAGGAGAGCGACCCAGGTCCAGAGAGGAGAGCGACCCAGGTCCAGAGAGGAGAGCGTCCAGAGAGGAGAGCGACCCAGGTCCAGAGAGGAGAGCGACCCAGGTCCAGAGAGGAGGGCGACCCAGGTCCAGAGAGGAGGGCGACCCAGGTCCAGAGGAGAGGAGTGCGACCCAGGTCCAGAGGAGAGAGCGACCCAGGTCCAGAGAGGAGGGCGACCCAGGTCCAGAGAGGAGAGCGACCCAGGTCCAGAGAGGCGACCCGGCAAGCGAGAGGCCTTTCTGGGGAGGATTGCCGGCGTGTGATGTACCGTGTACTGCGAGTCTGCGACAAACAGTAACCTTGAGACTTCCAAAAACAGACAAGGACCCATTTGTCAGAAATCAATGGATGTTTATTAACACAGTGGGGGGGAGGGGCTTTATAAAAGAAGAGGTGGAAATAGATCTACACTCGTTACTAAATGACAAAAAAGCATATTAAACAAATCATCGCTCCACTGTTTTTTTTTGTTTTCCATTAAAAAGCAGGTCTAGTCTTTTAATACGATTGACCCGTCTCAAGCGTCGCCCCTTTTCTTTATTCCTCCAATCATAACTGTCGCTTTCCCCGGAAACCGTTGCTTCCTAGATTGGCGGATCAAGAAGAAGAGGGCGGGGCTCGAGGCGGGTCGACCGCCGTTCACAAAGTAGATCGTTCGGAAAAAATGAAATGAGAAGAGGGTAACATTATGCAAAATAGAGGCTTACAAAAAAATACATTTTGTTCCATGAAGACAAAAGTTAGAAAGACGTGGTCAAATATTGACCAATATTTTTTTTCTTTTTCTCCTTTTTGATACTAATATAAAATGCGGGTCTATTGTCTATAAAAAAGGTTTGTAAAAAAAGCCTATTTACAGCCTTTAAAATAGAGGTAAGAAAAACAAGGTAGGAACTCCACCCTTTAACCTTTAAAACAACAGATCTTAAGGGCATGGTGTCATCTCTGGCAGGTCAGGGGTTAACAAGACTAGAGGATTCTAATCCTAACATCTGTACAGTAGGAAACCTCGGCCCCCCCTCCGCGGGCTTCAGTGATTGGTCCTAGTGACTAGCGACAGGGGCTGGGACTGGGCTAAGGCACGGTGGGAGCTCGGCACCGATTGGTGGTGGTGGTGGTGGATGGCGGCGGGAGGCGGGGCCAACCCGGGCGGGTACGGGAACGGGCGGGAGAGGAGGGGCGGAGTCTTGCTGCTGGACAGGCCCATCATGTGGGGTGAGTAGGGCGGGTGGGAGGAGGAAGGGGAGGAGGAGGAAGAGGAGGGGGAGACGGAGGAGGAGGGGGAGGAGGAGGAGGGGGGCCCTGAGGTCTTGCGGACGAGGGAGTGGGCGTGGAGCGAGTGGAGCGAGTGGGGCTGCAGCGGCGGCGGCTGGGAGTGTGGCTGGTGGTGGTGGTGCTGGTGGTGCTGGTGGGGGTGGGGGTCCCGGTCGGGCCGGTGGGGCCTGGTGGTGAGGGACAGCGGCTGCACCTGCTCGTCGTGCGGCTGGTGCTCGTGGTGCTCGTGGTGCCCCCCCCCGTGGGCGTGCGTGTGCTCCGTGTGCGTGGGCGCCGGGGCGGCGGGCGAGGCCAGGGCCGTGGTGGGTGTGGCCGGAGAGTCCAGGGAGGAGGCGGGGCTGGCCTGGGACAGGTGCGTGTGCGACAGGTGGGTGTGTGTGCTGTGGGGCCTCTCCTGGGAGCGCGACGGCACGCAGGGCTTCTTGGGCTGCGGGGAGAAGTGTTCGGGGACTGGAAGACAAGACGGGACGGGGAGAGGGAGAGGGATGAGTACATGGTTGACACGCTTCCTGTCTAGCCCCTAGGGCTGACCCCTACCTAGCCCTACTAGCCCCCGACAAAACATGTTTAACAAGTCCTTCGTCCCACGTGCCGTTGCTCTGATGAATTCTTAAGATTATAAGAATGAACGGCACAGGAAGTCCTTCATCCCGACAGCCGTCGGACTTTACAACGCATCACTGCGCCTCACTGCATCACTGTGGGTGACAGTTACCATCTTCCTGGACAACATTGTTTAATATTACACTTACTGTACACATATATACAGATTTCTGTATATTATACCATATATTTTATAATAGAATGCATATACATAACATAGGAAATGTATATCGCACCGTATTTTATTCTCAGGCTTATTTTTATTCTTATTCGCGACTTGTTTCGTCTACCTAAATGTTTACCGTGAGCGATTTGTAGTGGCAAATTTCCCTCGGGATGAATAAAGTATTTCTATTCTTTATTTTTGTTTGTACTTACATTTTTATTAGCAGTTTCTTGATTTACAAACAAACATCCACGTACAACATTACAATTGGCGGTCAAAATTATAAGAGACAGTACAATACAATTCGACAGATAACAACTAAAAGCTGATAGTAGCAAATAATATCAAAATCAAATGAAGAGTTGACCTAAATGAATAACTAAAGGGAAAAAGAAAAAAAAAGATATAAAAGAATAAAGTGACATGGGTTCTTTGGTACCTTCATAGTTCATTTTCATTTCGATTTCTATTTCTCTTCTTGTCTCCTTTTCACTCTCCTGTGATGTCGTTTCTTTTCTTCCTATACTCTTCCCACTTCTCCCATTTTGACTCAAACTTCTAGTCTTGTAGCCTCCGCCTATGTGTGATTCTCTCCATTTCCTGTATCCCCCCCACTATCTGTCCATTGTTCTTTCGTCGGTGCTTCTACTCTATACCACATTTTCGTCAATGCTTTCTTGGCTGCTACTAATAATATCTTAATCAAGTATTTGTCTTCCCCCTGAATTCCTTCCTGTGTTAAGTTCCCTAAATACAATACTTGGCCTGTCTGGGGTATTTCATATCCTACTATTTCATTTATTATCTCTCCTATCTCTTCCCAATAGTTCTTTATTGTCTGACATCCCCAGAATATGTGTGTGTGGTTTGCCATTTCCTGTCCACATTTTCTCCAGCATGATTTCTGTGTTGGTGTATAGTTGCCCTGTATTTCTGGTGTTAAAGAATCTAATTATGTTTTTCCACCCAAACTCCCTCCATATCCTTGACCCTGTGGTTGTGTGTTGTATCTTACATATGTTATACCATTCTTCTTCTGTTATCTCCGTTTCTAATTCCTTCTCCCACTTTTCCTTTATATATATGGTTGTGATGTCCTTGCTGTCCATTATTGCCTGATAGTGCTGATATCCCCCCCCCTTCCTTCTTTGTATGCTTTTACCATTATCCTAATTATCCCATTCTGATCTTTGTCTTTGTCTAGTTTTATTTCCTTGTTGTAGTAGTCTCTAATCTGTAAATATCTAAAGTGGTCTCTATTCTCTAGTCCGAATCTTTCTTTCCATTTTTGTAGAGTCTGGATCTCCCCTCCTATCATTGTACATATTGCTGTTATGCCTCTCCCATCTTTTGAACCCATGATCTTCTATCCCTGGTTTCAATTTGTTGTCATGCGTTATCCATCTCAGTATCTTGGATTCTTTTTCTAGCTTGTATTTCTTTACTATCTTGTTCCATATATTAATAGTGAATTTGGTAATTGGGTCTATTAGTTGTTCCTTTCTTCTGTATAGCTCCCCGTCTCCTATTAGTGCCTGCACTTTGAGTCCCTCATTTCTTGTTTCTATGTCTTTCCATTTGGCTTCATAATTCTCATTGCACCAACATGTTACTATTATCAGCTGTGCTGCATAGTAGTAATCTTCTAAGCTGGGTATTGCCATTCCTCCTTTCTCCTTTGGTAATTGTAGAGTCGCATATCTGATCCTTGCCCCCCCCCCCCCCCCATATGAATCTTGATGTTTATTCCATTCCCTGAACTGGCTTTGTGGTATTAATATAGGTAGAGGCTGAAATAGGTATAGTAACCTTGGTAATATATTCATCTTTATGATTTCGATCCTTGAGCTAGTCTAGAGGCATTACTGTCCATCTTTCTAGGTCTCTTTTGATTTTCTGATTAATCTGTGTAATATTCTTGTAATATTCACTCCTAGGTATCTGATCCTGTCCATATCCCATTTAATCTTGTATTTTTCTTTGATCTCTGTCGTTGGGGTGTAGTTCAATGTTAAGGTCTGTGTCTTCGTTACGTTAAGTCTATACCCTGAGTAATGTCCATATTCTGTCAGTAAATCCATCAGTGTCAGGAAGCTTGCGTCTGGTTGTCTCATATATACTATCACATCATCTGCGAACAGTCCTAATTTATGTTCTGTTCCTCTTATCTCTACCTCCAAGTATTTCTATTCTATTCTATAATCTTAACCATGGTACTGCTTGGGTACCTGAAGCTCCATCTGTGTTTGTGTTGTTGTTTTTCTTTTGTCTATGTACAGAACTGTTTTGGGACAATGTCTTCTGTGCCTGTGGGGTGTTTGTACTGTGCTGTCTTGTTGATTGCAACCGTGGTGAAGACAAAGACAAAATGTCCATAAGTGAAAAAAATAAAGAATCTATCTATACCTCCTAACAAGGTAACTTAAGAGCCCTTCCGTTGCTTCCTTCCTTACAGTTTCCATGGCAACACACCGCTGTGACTATAGAGTGTCTCATCTCAGGCACGGTGGAAGATGGATTTGTACATTGTGGGTGTACGTTTAGTACATTTAAAAAATGGAAAAGTAATTATCTTTTTTCAAAGTTCAAATATCCACTGTGGACCAATCTATTCTGAAAGGACATTCATGGAGTGGCTGGTCATGTGGAAAGTAAGCACACGTCTCCAGACTGATTCCGCCAAAGTCCCAGACTCGTTTTCAAATATTTGACTGAGGAAGGAACTAGAACTATTTGAACATTTCTTGGGGGGGTGGGGGTGCATATATATATATATATATATATATATATATATATATACAGCTCAATAAATTAGAATATCATGAAAGTTATTTTATTTCAGTAATTCAATTCAAAAAGCGAAACTCTCATAGATTATAGATTCATTACACACAAAGTGAAATATGTCAAGCCTTTTTAGTTTTAACGATTATGGCTTACAGCTCATGAAAGCCCAAAATTCAGTATCTCAGAAAGTTTGATAGATCGACTTTTCCACGATATTCTAATTTATTGAGCTGCACCTGTACACACACAACATAATAGTTGAATGTTTCAAATAATTTTTTATTCTCAAAGACATGTGAACTATTTACACTAAAGTACTTGGTCTCAATGGGTTTGACCTTCTCAACTCATGAATGAATGTGAAGAACAGAAGGTCAGTCTTACCTTCTGGTATAGATTCAGTCTTGACATTATCCCGCTTCCTCTTCTTCCTCTTACCCTGCACAACACAAACAACCAATCACATTAGCCGCTGCGTCTTGACATCGACCAATAGAAAAAACAATGTTCAGAAATGCATCTTCTTGGGGCGGTCAGGTGGCGTAATGGAGATTGCGTTCGTCACCAAACCCCGGAGCGGCTAGATTCGCCTGTTCGAATCCAGCTCACAGCTCCGGGGTTGTCACCAGCTTGGCTGGCCGTTCACACTAATACAATTGGCAGTATTAGAGGGTGGGAGAAACTGGCGGGGTGGGTCCGGGTCGTTGTAAACAGCGACTCCTACAGTTCGGTCGGGGCGCCTGCTAAGCGCGGATAGGACTTGAGTGGGATAGTGTGATCCTTCCACACGCTACGCCCTCTCAATGAGAATCCGCGCTGCCAGGTGAAAAGAAGCGGTTGATTGGCTGGACGTGTGTCGGAGGAAGCACGTGATAGCCTCCACTCTCCCAGACCGACTGTGGGGGGTAAGTGCGCAGCGACCAGGAAGGGGATTGGGAATTGGCATAACGACTAACATTGGGATGGGAGAAAATCGGAGGAAAAAGATAATAAAAAAAAAAAAAAAAAAATGCATCTTCTTCCTTTTACCCTGTGCAACACAAACAGCCAATCGATACCGGTACCCAACGGTACCTTTTTTACTTTAGAAAGAATTTTTTTTATCTACCTCAGTTTTTTTTTATTTTAAATTAAAAAATGTTTTACTTCAAATAATTTATTGTCATTATTATTTATTTAGAACAATTTGTTAACATTTTGATCGCCATGGTTAAATTCATAATTTACCATCCCTAGCCAGCTCTATTTGTCTATGGAGAAATTCCCCTTCTTTGCAGGGCTATAACTTTTTAAATTGTATTGCTAAATTGACATTATTATGGCCCATTCAATGTCCTATATCTATTGTTCAGGGTGTAGCAACGTTATACTTTTTCATTCACATATTCATACTAAAATACGGTCTAAAGTATAAGTATGTTTTTATCGTTTTCTGCAGCTTTCTCCAGAACTTGATTTATAGCTCCAAATGCATTATATTGATGATCAAATACAGTTTGGTAGCGATCGGTGCCAGATAAAAAATTTCAACTGGAGGTACTTCTAGAAGTTACTACGTATGATCTGATGTTGACCGGATGGGCGGGGGGTCGTTTATAATTCCGTGGGCAACGTTATATCATTCATCTAGTGTGGGTCATATGATCATCAGAGCAGTTAGTATAGCAGACATTAGAAAATAACGCTGAAACTCACAGTATCTTCCTCGCGCCGTTGGGGGATGAGCATGGAATAGAATTTTTTCTATTATGGGATGTCGAAATACCCGATCCATCTCCAGGTTGTATAATAGTATATACGTCTAAATCATGTTGTTTGTCGAGTTATTTGCACCGATCGGTGTTCACTGTGTCAAGATGGAGTCCTGCTAATGATAGCGAGTGCCCGGACGAAATATGGGTGAGCACCACTTCATCCACATGACATCCTGTTGGGCGATCTGCCGAGCGGCCACCAGATGGCGCTCTTGAACCGTTAGAGAGTTGAGTGGAGCTCAGCAGTATATCTCAGGTCCCCGGAGGAGAAATATGATTTCGATCACAGATTTTTGAAATATTGATATCAAAGACGTGTTACGGCGTCTTCGGCAGAATGAGCATGGCGGGCAATGACTAGTTTCGGCGTTTCCGGCGATTAAAGTGTTAATAATATATATAATATATAATATTGCAGCGAGCATTGTCTGCATCTAGCTTTGTAAAGTGTAACCACACTTGCAACCGTTTTTGGCATGCCATTGCCCTGACTGCTTTGTTGTTGAATCGAGTCAAATCCTAGGTAAGCATGTATTGTGTCGTTTTGCGGTCATCTGATTTTTTTTTTTTTTTTTACAGTACCGAAATGTGGATCTCACGTGAATCGGTACTCGGTGGTACCGACGTGATTCGGTCGATACCCTTAAAAGTACCGGATTCGGTACCCATCCCTAGACAGTGTGTCTTCCGACGGGACGGAGAATGACGAGTAGGGATGGGTACCTTTCACATTTGAACCGATACCGGTACCTGTGAATCGATACCGGTACCCAACGGTACCTTTTTTCGGTACTTTAGTCTCAAGAAATTTTATTTACCTACCTCAGTCGTAAAAAAAAGAATCCAAACTTCAAATAACTACAATTTCGACAGTTTTCGGCTTGTCATTGCTCCGACTGCTTTGTTGTTGAATCAAGTCAAATCCTAGGTAAGCATATATTGTACGTGTGAACGTTGACATGAAAAGAAAAAAAGTTTAAAAAAAAAAAAAAAAAAAAAGGTTTCTCACTTGATTCGATACTCGGTAGTACCGACGTGTTTCGGTTCGGTACCTCAAAAGTACCGAATTCGGTACCCATCCCTAACGACGAGTGACCTTCCAATGGCTACCTTGTCCTATACTTCCCCCGAGCATCGAGTCTCTTCATCCCCACAGGCCCTGCAGATGTTGCAGAGTATTTTTATCTGTGTTAAATTGCAATTAACACTTTAAGTGCCGAAAACGTGTTTAGGTGTCTTTCCTAGCCATGCTAAAGTTGCCGAGGACGCCCTAACTCGTCTTTAATATCAATATTTCAAAAATCTGTGATCGGAATCATATTTCCCCTCTGCAGCCTTCACACACAGTTCTGAGCTCCTCTCAATCCTCTAGCGGTTCAAGAGCGCCATCTGGTGGCCGATCGGCAGAAGCGCCAAACGCCATATTACTTCCGGGCACTCGCTATAGGTCCCGGGACTCGAGCTCAACACAATACATAGCGATCCGTTGCCAATAACTCGATAAACAACATGATTTGGACGTATATACTATTATACAACCTGGAAATGGACCGGGTATTTCGACATCCCATAATGGAAAACTGTCTACCCCACGCTGATCGCCCAACGGCCCGCGGAGACTGGGGTGAATTTTAGCGTGTAGTATTACCGTGTTTCGACACTAACTGCTATGATGAACATTTGACCCACATTAGATGAATGGTATAACGTTGCCCACGGAATTATAAACAATCCCCCGCCCATCCGGTCATCATCAGATGATACGTAGAAACTTCTAGAAGCACGTCCATTTGAAATTTTTCATCTGGCACCGATCGCTACCAAACTGTATTTGATCATCAATATAATGCATTTGGGGCTATAAATCACGTTCTGGAGAAAGCTGCAGAAAGAGATGAAAACATACTTATACTAGATCATATTTTAGTATGAATATGTGAATGAAAAAGTTTAACGTTCATACACCCTGAACAATACATATAGGACTTTGAATGGGCCCTAATAATGGCAATCTAGCAATAGAATTTAAAAAGTTATAGCCCTGCAAAGAAGGGGAACTTCTCCATAGACAAATAGAGCTGGCAACGGATGGTATATCATGAATTTAACCTTAGGCAATCAAAGTGTTAACAGGGTTCCCAGACATTGTAAAACGAAATTCAAGGACTTTCAAGTACTTTTCCAAGCACTCTTTTTATTTTAAAAGGGCATTTAAATTAATACAATTCACTTTTAAATGCTGTTATTTGGGGGGAGGGGGTCCAATATGTATGGCTTAAAACCAATTTCCGACAATTAGTTACACTTTAGAATAAAAAAAAATTAAAAAAAATCTTGATTAAGAACAATTTCATCATGGATGAACATAGGCCTGCCACGATAACACATTTTGCTGGGCGATTAATTGCCCCCGAAAATATCGCGATAAGCGATATTATTGCGACGGGTTAGAGAATTTTTTTTGATAAATTTATTTCCCAAAACTTTTATTTTGAAGCCCACCGCTCCGTCTTTTCCGGTGTTTGACTTTTATTTTGAAGCCCACCGACCGGACCGGAAGTATTGTTGTTATTATCCTAAGCAGAAACTATGAGCCAACAACATGCCTCGTCCGGTTCTGTTTTTGAGCTAATGATAAAACAAATTGTTGGTGAACAACTACCTTTCGGTTAGTTTTAACGTTAGCTACTAACGTTAGATGCAGCTACTACAGGCAATCAACGATGAGGAGGAAGCGTCAAAGCAGTAATAGAATAGCTGTGGTGCGTAAGCACTGCAGCACGACTCGAAACTACCGGAGTGTTATAATAAATTAATTCATGTTTAACTTGTCCCCGTGTCCAGTCCTTTGACTAGCCCCACCCGTTCATTGTAAACAATGATGCATGTAATTGTATTAACGTTATTCTGTGTTGTACTTGTAGCTATGCTATACGTTGTATTTCGTTTGTTAGATATTTAGCTAATGTTGTTAGCATGGAATGAGAATCAAAGCTCTATCGTTCATCTTTATTTAGCAGTCCAGTTTCTCCGGGCAGTAGCGAGTAACTACTTGGGTCTAAAAATAGCTAACGTTACACTACAAATAATGCTACTTGGTTAAAAGGAGCAACACTATTGAGAAATGTCTATGTGGCGTTGCCCCACGGAACTCCCGTGCTGTACTCTAGTAACGTCAGCGGCCCGCCTCCCAACACGGACAGTGACTGAAGGGGCACTGGTTCCGCCTCATTAAAACAAACGCGCAAATAGCAATTAATCGCGCCCGTCAAAATCATTGCATTCATTTTAATTATCGCAGCAATTAATCGATTTATTACTTATCGCGGCAGGCCTAGATGAACAAAACGTTCAATGCGAATGGTTGGCGTGAGTCTCTGCACCGGCATGGGTTCCTTCTCCGGCTTAACCGGGCTTGCCTGGTCTTGTTCATCAGCACCGACGTCCTAATAAACTAACCTACACTGTAACACGCAACACTTTGATGAACATTGTTACTCAGCTGATAGAGTCGTGACCTTCCTGATGACTTGTCGTACAGAACTTGTAAGTTGCTTTGGATAAAAGCGGCACCTAAATGACTACATGTAAATGTAAACGTGGCGCGTTGCTGTTAAAACATGTCCCTGTGCCGTATAGGTGTAGTCGCTCCACACGTACCCTGTGCCGCGTCACATGTGTGTATCTGTCTCACACAGTCTCTGCTCCAGCAGGGTGTCTGCGTGTCTCAGCAAGTCACATGGAAGACTTTTTAAAGACCTTTTGATGCCACGGTTTAATTCAATGTAAGGTTGATTATGCAATAAAAAAATAAGCACCAAATGTAACAGGCTTTCTCTTCTGGGTAAAACTTCTGGACAGTAACCGGTTGAGTTAAAGAACATAAATAACGTTAGCCTCATATGATAATTGCCTAAGTAATCTTTTTTGCCAAATTGAGATTTCTGCCTAACTGTCCTCTCGTCACACTGCTGTATCGATCGCCCTGGCTTAGTGCCTATGTCCTCAGCCAATCAGAACGCTTGTTACGTTCAAAAATCCCCATCTGCCTAACTCACTCGTGTGACTTGTGCATTTTAACGTTACATACACAGACGGCGATCAAATGACTTAGGCAAGTAAAACAACTGCCTAGTGCCTAGTGTATGACACGTATGTACGGTATGTATGAGGAAAAAATGCCTAATTCACAACATATTTTGTTTAAAAGTCACCTTATTTTGTTACGCAATGGTTGTTGTGTTTTTGTATTTTTGCAAACTTAATACACCTCGTCGAACTTATTTTCAAAATATAAATTAAAAACTCTTACACATTTGCTGGAAAATGTTTTTTCTTCTTTTCCAAAAAATCTTGAAAAATTACTTAGGCAATTATCGTATGATTTATTTAAATGTGAAAAATATTATTTGTCCTTAATGATATGAATCACTACAATAGACTAGAGAGCCAGGGTCTGAAATGAACCTTTTGGCTCACCTACCAAGGGCTCCTGTAGGCCTACTTTTCATAATAACGTATTGGGGCTAACATCACTTGTAAGACTACTGTGGGCTTGTTGAGCTGGACCGTGTTTAGGCCATAAGGACAGAACGCCGATTTCTATGTTACATGTTATTTAGAAGGCAGCTGTATTATTATAGTGGTTCTCCGTTTCATAGTTTACACACGACGGCTTATAAACAAACAGGTACATCCACCCCACCCAAGATGCAAAATGTGAACAGTTTCATTTAGCCTACAGGCAGTCCGTTGTCATAATGAATCTAGTCAACTTCCTCTTGTACATTTGGACTGACGATTGCCACACTTTTTAGAGCGTGTCTTATGGTTAAGACAATTATTTATCCGGCGATATTTCCGACACGTGATTCGGTCAATATCATTCCTTGCATGTATATTCTGAATAGGGACTCTGCGATGCAAATCCCCAGTTCCAAGTGAGGCCTGCAATGACACTTAACGTTAACTATCATGAAATACTGGAGATTACGGGGGGGGGGGGGGGGGGGGGGGGTAAATGGCTAAATGAAACCACAGGGAGAGTGTTTGCAGCTAACTAGCGCCACACCATCCAGATGCTCCAGGCAGCGGCCCATCGTGTGAGAGAGGACGGTGGTCACTAAGGGCCCAAGTTTGACTGTAGCGCGATATAATGTATACTCAGTAGATAGTAAATTATAACACTACCTTATGCATACTGCACCTTAGTTATGTGACACTGTGAATAATGTGAATATTTTTTTTCAGCTAGTTAGATAGTAAATTATATTGACCAAATTGACCTAATTGTTTACACTGCCTGTGTTGTTTTTACTACCTGTACCACCCCCCCCCCCCCCCTTCCCCCATGCTGCTATGATGCCTGAATTTCCCCAAGGGGATCAATAAAGGAATATCTTATCTTATCTTATCTAACAGAGGATTCAAACCCTCGTCGACTTTGCCAATGATACATTTTACAGGCACTTGGTGTTCATTTTGAATCCTGCTTACTGCATTCGATATATAAATGTTTAAAAGGTCCCCTATAGTAAAAATGGCCTTTTCCAGTGTTTTGCATTGTTTTCAAGCAATGTGGAGTTGTACCAACACTGACAAATCTGTACCACATCCCGTTTCTGCAGTTCAGCTGAGACAAGAATGCCCCCCACTGAAACAAGCCATTCTGAATTGACTCACTCTGTGACGTGAAGAGGCGCTGATCTGCATACCTCAGCCACTACTGTTGTTGTAGCCACCGCCCACAATCAACTGTGATTCGAGTAAGATAGCATAACGTTGAAATTAAGCCAAGCAGCGAATACGTCCTTGCACTCGTTTCCTAATGATATCGTGCTCCACAAGCAATGGGCAGAGTTCGTTTTTGGATTATTGCAAAGAATCACAAACTTTATAATGCTGCAGTGATTTCCTGGCTGTTGCTAAAGAAGGGAGCTAGCCTGTACCAAGTCTTCGGGACCGAAAGAAAGTATCGATGAATTCTATTGGAAAAAAAACCTTACAGATGTGTTCCATAGACTCACAGGAATTGTGTAAAATTGCCCAAAAAGTTAACAATTGTGGACCTTTATGAATAGTAATTTAAGACTATTTAATGCTTTTTAAGGCCTTTAATTAGTAAATGTGACTTTTTAAGGACCCGCGGCCACCCTAATAATAATAAATTTAATTCGTAGTGCACTTTACATTTGGAACCTAATCTTAAAACTAAGTCAGTGGTCTGTGGTGCTCTCAGGTAGTCAGGGAGGGCCTTCCACAGGCGAGGAGCAGCCGCGCAGAAGGCCCCCCGGTGGCGTCTATAAGATGTGTGGCTAAGTACTCACGTAGTTGTCTCTGGCTGACCAGCCGGGGTAAAGCTGGGAGTGGAGCTGTCTCTCTTTGCGAGCCAGGTCGTAGTACTTGGCCTGCTCCTCCCGGGTCAGAGAGTGCCACTGTGGATACACACACACAAACACAGACCCATGGTTAGCGAAGAAACAAACACTGACGCAATTGCAGGCGTTCGGTCACTCACACAAGACGGAGACAGACGGGACGCACACAGAGTGAACAGATTTACAGATTACATGCAAACGTACAGAGTTAATTACATTGACATTACAATATGAAGCCCTATATACAGTTTAGCCACTGATTGGGTATGGCTGGGATTGGATTACAGCCACACAAAGACACCCAGTCCAAACTTGGGAGACATTGCTTTGACTTGACATTCATTCCCTAGACCGCAACTTTAAACCTACCTAAACTTGTAAACTTGACCTAAGCCTGACCCCCCCAAATCAGCGTATCCCCCAATTGGGGGGGGGGGGGGGGGGTTGTCGCCTATTGGAAGAGTCATCCTCAATTTGATTTAGATTCAATGTCGATTCAATTAGGCTTGAAGGCGCCTGCCATTGTTCTCAAAAATAAGTAATTCGGTCAACCGAGTTTCCATAGTAGTTCAGCAGAAACTAGGCGCAGGGCAAACTAGAGACACCTGCAGGACGGGAGGTGAACTAGAGACACCTGCAGGACGGGAGGTGAACTAGAGACACCTGCAGGACGGGAGGTGAACTAGAGACACCTGCAGGACGGGAGGTGAACTTGAGACACCTGCAGGACGGGAGGTGAACTAGAGACACCTGCAGGACGGGAGGTGAACTAGAGACACCTGCAGGACAGGAGGTGAACTAGAGACACCTGCAGGACGGGAGGTGAACTAGAGACACCTGCAGGACAGGAGGTGAACTAGAGACACCTGCAGGACAGGAGGTGAACTAGAGACACCTGCAGGACGGGAGGTGAACTAGAGACACCTGCAGGACGGGAGGTGAACTAGAGACACCTGCAGGACGGAAGGTGAACTTGAGACACCTGCAGGACGGGAGGTAAACTAGAGACACCTGCAGGACGGGAGGTGAACTAGAGACACCTGCAGGACGGGAGGTGAACTAGAGACACCTGCAGGACAGGAGGTGAACTAGAGACACCTGCAGGACGGGAGGTGAACTAGAGACACCTGCAGGACGGGAGGTGAACTAGAGACACCTGCAGGACGGGAGGTGAACTAGAAATAGAGTTCAGAAGGAAATCTTCACAAAACCACTGAAAAATAAAAAGGCAAACGATTAATGTTGTGATTTTAAGCATTAATCTGACTTAAAGGATAACTCCACTATTTTGGGAAATTAGCTTATTTAACATCTTCCCTGGAGTTAGACAAGAAGATGCATACCTTTTTTGTCTCTGTGCGTGCATTTTAGCTTTGGGAATAGATGCTCCGTTAGCATAGCTTAGCTTCATCACTGGAAGTGAGGCAGGACAGTAGCCTTACAGTGCCTTACAGTGTATTGCAAGGTCTGACATTGACCAAACTTGATATGCATGACCTTGGTGGGCTCTAGGTCAACTCCTGAAAAGGGGGTCAATGTCAGACTTTGCAATCAAAAGTTAGGGGGCTAATAACCCTTGCCATAATTTCAGTGCACCCCTAACTTTTGATTGCAAGGTCTGACATTGACCCCCTTTTCAGGAGTTGACCTAGAGCCCACCAAGGTCATGCATATCAAGTTTGGTCAATGTCAGACCTTGCAATACACTGTAAGGCACTGTAAGGCTACTGTCCTGCCTCACTTCCAGTGATGAAGCTAAGCTATGCTAACGGAGCATCTATTCCCAAAGCTAAAATGCACGCACAGAGACAAAAAAGGTATGCATCTTCTTGTCTAACTCCAGGGAAGATGTTAAATAAGCTAATTTCCCAAAATAGTGGAGTTATCCTTTAAGATTCAATATAATTCAATATATAGTTTTGTCTTCAATACGTTTTCCGGTCCCTACTGAAACGTGCCCACTGTTTTCATAGTTACGGTCAAGAAGAGACACAGGAAGACACACACACACACACACACACACAGGAAGACACACACACACACACACACACACACACACACACAGGAAGACACACACACAGGAAGACACACACACAGGAAGACACACACACACACAGGAAGACACACACACACAGGAAGACACACAGGAAGACAGAGGACACACACAGGAAGAGACGCAGGAAGACAACACACACACACACAGGAAGACACACACACAGGAAGACACACACACACACAGACACACACACAGGAAGACACACACACACACAGGAAGACACACACACACACACACACACAGGAAGACACACAGGGAGACACACAAGGAGACACACAGGAAGACACACACACACACACACACAGGAAGACACACACACACAGGAAGACACACAGGAAGACAGAGGACACACACAGGAAGAGACGCAGGAAGACAACACACACACACACACACACACACACACACACACACAGGAAGACACACACACACAGGAAGACACACAGGGAGACACAGGAAGACACACACACACACACAGGAAGACACACAGGAAGACACACACACACAGGAAGACACACAGGGAGACACAGGAAGACACACACACACACAGGAAGACACAGAGGACACACACAGGAAGAGACGCAGGAAGACAACACACACACACACAGGAAGACATACAAGAAGACACACAAGAAGACACACAGGTAGACGCAAAGGTAGACGCACAACAAAACACACTCACCCTGCGTCCCAGGATCTGGTTGATGGCCGCGCTCTCCTTCAGCGTGCACTCCGACACCACCTTGGCCCGCTGCTCCTTCATGTACAACATGAAGGCGTTCAGGGGCTTCTTTATGTGAGGCTTCTTCTCCTCCTCCTTCTCCTTCTGTGCCGACGCACCCTTCCTGCGGGAGCGAGGGGAACCACGTTACCAGTGCACCCGCGGAGGGAGGCGGTGAACAAAAGAGATGGAACGACAAAACCAGAGAGAGAGAGAGAGAGAGAGAGAGAGAGAGACAAGATCTCTACACACCCATGTTTACCTTGCTGTTAACATACCCGTTGTTACCGCGTGGATTTTGAATTTACATTAAAGCCCATTTATAGATATTTCGTTAACACGGCCCACGCAACCATTGCAGGAGGCAAACAACAGCTATAAATCAACCAACAGGTGTTGATAATCAAACGCCAGGAGGATGGCTGTAAAATCTGACGGCGTTAATGAAAACCCACCATGCCGGTAGGAAACGGTGCTAATCTATGGGAACACAATGAATGCCATAACAGAGCGAGAGAGAGAGAAGCATGTCTCTTTTCTTTTCTTTTTCTTTTTTTACCCATGGTGGTGGTGGCCGTCTCGTGGCTCCTGCTTGATCGCCGTGGAGACAATGGCAGGGTGGGGGATGGACTGCGGGGGAGGGACCAAGTGGGGAGAGAAGCGACTGGACACCAGGCTGTCAATCAAGGAGAAGAAAAAGAGAAAAAAAAACGCATGAATCAACCGTCAAATACACCGAGCTAACGGAGGAATGACCGCGCGGTGAGAAAACGTTACGGCTTTTGGGATGGAGCGGAGACTCACCTAGACATGGACGCGTTCATGGCGAGAGCAGCAGGATAGGAGGGTCTGAACCCCCCCGCGGTGATGGGGTACATGGACTGCCCCTGCCTGCACAGAGAGGGAGGAAGGGAGAGAGAGAGGAGGGGGGGGGGGGAAGAGCACGGGAGACCACAGTAGCCGTTAGAATAGGGCTTACAAATGGGATGTGACTGAATGAGGGGATGACTCCCTGTGGTCTGTGTGTGTCTGTGTGTGTGTGTGTGTGTCTGTGTCTGTGTGTGTCTAACGGCCACAACTGGGGCTAAATGATGGTGTGTGTGTGTGTGTGCACTTGTATGCGTTTATTTGTATCCGTGTTTCTTTCTGATGTATGGTGTGTGTGTGTGTGTGTGTGTGTGTGTGTGTGTGTGTGTGTGTGTGTGTGTGTGTGTGTGTGTGTGTGTGTGTGTGTGTCTCTCTCTACTGGCCATCCTGGGGATAAATCACTGTAATGATACGCTCGGCTCACGATTTGGTTAGAATCACGATATATATAATACTTTTTTTGTTTTTTTTGTTTAATAAATCCTTTTTTTTTATTTACCTAATCACATCCAGCCAAAAGGCTGGATAACTACGGTGTGTGTAAACAAAATACACTTAACGTTACACAGCTAAACACACACACACCAGCCTGGAAGCCACAGCACGCACAAACCATACACACACTGTAGACCTACATTCCCCCACAGTGTAGAGAGTAGAGGTGGGGGAAAAAATCGATACGTAGTAGTATCGCGATACTTTGCGTGGCGATACTGTATCGATACAGGGACGCCAAGTATCGATATTTAATTATTCATAAAAAAAATTGCATTGTTCATTTCAATACCTGTAATAGTACAGTAGTCCACACACACACAGGTGCATTCAGTTAAGTTTGAATATGACTGTAATACAAACAGTTCAGTTTGTCAGGTACATGCAACACAGATTACAGTGTTTACATCTGTCTGCTTGAGAAAATACCATGTTCTGCAATAAAAATTATTGAAGTGAGATGAACAGACTGAACTTTATTTTATTAGATAAAACATGTTGACAGTTTTACTTTGCAGTTAAAAAAAATAATTTGATAAAAAGAATTATAATAATATCGCAATATTCGAGATATATCGAGTATCGCGATACTATCGTATCGCGGCTCAAGTATCGCGATAGTATCGTATCGCGAGGTCTCTGGCGATTCCCACCCCTAGTAGAGAGGCACGCACAAACCATACACACTGTAGACCTACATTCCCCCCCAGTGTAGAGAGGCACGCACACGGGCACATGACAAATGATATATTATTGCGTCACAACTAGGGATGTCCGATATTAACGGCCGATATTGGCATTGAAATGTAATATTGGAAATTATCTGTATTTGTTTTAAAAAGAAAAATTTAACTATTTTATTATTATTATTTCTTTTACATTTATTATTTAACCTTTATTTACCCAGGCAAGCAAGTAAGAACTAATTCTTATTTTATTTATTGTGAAAAGTATGCATAATGTTGTGTTAATTCCACAACAAGATATAAGTAATGTTAATTACCTGAAATTATATATATATCGGTATCGGTTGATATCGGTATCGGAAATTAAAAGTTGGACAATATCGGATATCGGTAAAAAAGCCAATATCGAACATCCGATAAACAAGCTTCTGATCTCCTGCACTGACCAACACCACAAGCTTCTGATCTGCTGCTGACCAACACCACAGTCCAGCAGCGAACACCTCAGCCTGAGCACTGTAACACCACCTGCACATGACCGCGGCGGCCCGGGCCGGAGAACAGACCGCTCCTTCACACTCATCTGATCCGTGATGAAGATGAAACCTCATCATGTCACGACGTCTCCCATGTTAGAGCTCACCACAATAAAAGCCCCGTCTGGACCGTCGTCCGGAGGTCAAGATGACGTCTCCTGTACGACTCGCGAGCGCTCAGCGGCTAGCGAGCGCCTTGTAGCTACTAGCTAACCAATGCGTCAAACGGGACTTTAGCGGTTACATTAACGTGAAGTTAAAGACTATAATAATAATAATAATAATAATAATAATAATAATAATAATAATAATAATAATAATAATAATAATAATAATAATAAGAAGAAGAATAAGAATAAACTTTATTTGTGAAGTTAAAGACTATAATAATAATAAACTTTATTTGTATAGCACTTTTCATACAGAAATTGCAGTTCAAAGTGCTTCACAGCAGTAAAAAATATAAGCATAAAAAAGATAGAGGTAGCAAGGTAAGGTAAATCACAGTTTTTCACATTAGGATCTAACATCCAAATAGGTCTCTCTGTTTAAGGTTTCATTCAGTAATAAAAATAGAATATACAGAGTAAAAAAAGTGCGGTTTGATTCAGTTTAAAAATAGGCAATACATTTTTTTTTTAAATAGAATAGACAAAGTGTGATAAAATAGTTCAATAAAAATGTGTGCTGTCAATCGATTAAAATATTTAATCGCATGATTGTCCATAGTTAACTTGCGATTAATCGCAAATTAATCGCATTTTTTATTTTTTTTTATCTACCTTAAATGGATCTTTTTCAAGTTCCAAGTTTTAATACTCTTATCAACATGAGTCAACAAATGCTTGCTTTATGCAGCCATTTAACACAAAAGGATGACCCTCATGCATTGCAAATTTGCATCAAATTCAAAACAGAGTGATGCACAAAATAACTTAAAAAGAAAATAATAATTTAAAATAATGAATAAAGTGTGCATGAAATAATAGGGGAAAGAAAACGTAGGAACTTGTTACATTCACCCACACAAGGGTTGAGGACTCACCCCCCCCCCCTCTCTCTCTCTCTCACACACACTCTCCCAGCTCTCTTTCTCTCTTGCCCCTTCCTCATCTCTCTCTATATCTCACACACACACACACTTCAGAAACAAACATACTATCAATTAGAGCATCAATAATACACCTGAGTGAGATTAATCGCGAGTTAAGAAAAATAACGCGTTAATACCGTGTTAACTTCGACAGCCTTAATAAAAATATACAATAACATTTACAACAGAGCATCGCTCATAGTGTCACGTTACTACACCTACTACCACAACGTTACCGTTCAAACGGCTTACTGTTCTGCGATTAACATCCTCCTCTGCTAACGGACATGACAGACAAACGGGCCACAGCCAGCAGAAACGCTGTCGCTTCCCGGGTTGCCATGGAAGCGTTTTCTAAATTAAAAAAAGTCTAATCGTTTTTCTTTTTCAAAAGAAAAGTATCACACAATACCATCATCACGGTATCGTACACTATAGTATTGCGATGTATCGTGTCATGAGATGATATATCACTACATCCCTATAAATTACCGTACAGTGTTTGTTACTTATTTATTTGTAACTGTGTGCATTTGTGATGGATGTATATATATGTGTGTGTGTGTGTGTGTGTGTGTGTGTGTGTGTGTGTGTGTGTGTGTGTGTGTGTGTGTGTGTGTGTGTGTGTGTGTGTGTGTGTGTGTGTGTGTGTGTGTGTGTGCGCGCGTGCGTGTGTGTATGTGTGTGTGTGTGTATTACTCACAGCCATCCAAGGGGGTGTGGGATCTGGGCCATGCCTCCAGGAGAGAGCGGGTAGTAGGGGGAGAGTTCTGCTGGGTGGGGGGTACGGGACATACCTGTGACCGGGGAGGAACAGACGAACAGACAGGGTCACACACACACACACACACAGAGCAGTCCTCAACAAAACATCCCTCTACCCTCCATGAGACACCACTGATAATAAAACCCTCCATGAGACACCACTGATAATAAAACCCTCCATGAGACACCACTGATAATAAAACCCTCCATCAGACACCACTGATAATAAAACCCTCCATGAGACACCACTGATAATAAAACCCTCCATCAGACACCACTGATAATAAAACCCTCCATGAGACACCACTGATAAAACCCTCCATCAGACACCACTGATAATAAAACCCTCCATGAGACACCACTGATAATAAAACCCTCCATCAGACACCACTGATAATAAAACCCTCCATCAGACACCACTGATAATAAAACCTTCCATCAGACACCACTGATAATAAAACCCTCCATGAGACACCACTGATAATAAAACCCTCCATCAGACACCACTGATAATAAAACCCTCCATCAGACACCACTGATAATAAAACCCTCCATCAGACACCACTGATAATAAAACCCTCCATCAGACACCACTGATAATAAAACCTTCCATCAGACACCACTGATAATAAAACCCTCCATGAGACACCACTGATAATAAAACCCTCCATCAGACACCACTGATAATAAAACCCTCCATCAGACACCACTGATAATAAAACACTCCATCAGACACCACTGATAATAAAACCCTCCATCAGACACCACTGATAATAAAACCCTCCATGAGACACCACTGATAATAAAACCCTCCATCAGACACCACTGATAATAAAACCTTCCATCAGACACCACTGATAATAAAACCCTCCATCAGACACCACTGATAATAAAACCCTCCATGAGACACCACTGATAATAAAACCTTCCATCAGACACCACTGATAATAAAACCCTCCATCAGACACCACTGATAATAAAACCCTCCATCAGACACCACTGATAATAAAACCGTCCATCAGACACCACTGATAATAAAACCCTCCATCAGACACCACTGATAATAAAACACTCCATCAGACACCACTGATAATAGAACCCTCCATCAGACACCACTGATAATAAAACCCTCCATCAGACACCACTGATAATAAAACCCTCCATGAGACACCACTGATAATAAAACCTTCCATCAGACACCACTGATAATAAAACCCTCCATCAGACACCACTGATAATAAAACCCTCCATCAGACACCACTGATAATAAAACCGTCCATCAGACACCACTGATAATAAAACCCTCCATCAGACACCACTGATAATAAAACACTCCATCAGACACCACTGATAATAAAACCCTCCATCAGACACCACTGATAATAAAACCGTCCATCAGACACCACTGATAATAAAACCCTCCATCAGACACCACTGATAATAAAACCCTCCATCAGACACCACTGATAATAAAACCCTCCATCAGACACCACTGATAATAAAACCCTCCACCAGACACCACTGGTATAGTGTTAAAACACTCCCCTGAACAAATAAAGAACACAACCAGGTCAATTACAAAAGATAAATCAACGTAAATGTACGTGTTAATTAAATAAAAGGTCCTGGTTAGTGTTACGTCTCTTGTTCACCTGGCACTTGTATTAAGTAACACACGACACTGGCTGTAAGAGGAACAGTTGGACCCATTCCAGTTTTGCTCCTCTGAACTGAAACGGTCCAACGCAGACCGTTTGTTGATATATTATTATTAGGGCTGTCAAAGTTAATGCTTTAACTTGAGATGAATTTAAATTATTAAAATAATAAGCATTAAAATAAATGTATCTAGATTAATCCATGGAGTGAAAAATCTTCAACGTTCTGAACTTTCAGCAGTATATTTGCTTGTTCTTTTTTTTGCATCGACTCATGCACCTTTTTGAAAATCATCTGACATGAAGATGGAACACATTTTTGTTGTTAATATGATTTATATTACTGGTAGTTAATACAAGACATTATCGTCCTCTAAGCCAATCTGCACTTTAACATAGGCCTGGGTTGTTTTTATTTCTGTTAGCGCATCTGTAAGGGCATCGACCGAATCACGTCGGTACTACCGAGTGCCGATTCACCGGTGCCATATTTCGGTAATGAAAACATTGTATTTTTTATTATTATTAATAGATTCAAGTCCGATGGCGTCAACGTTTCGTTTACCGCGAAACGAAACCTATGAAGTGTGCCGCACGTTCACGCGCACAATACACTCTTACCTAGGATTTGACTTGATTCAACAACAACAAAGCAGTCGGGGCAATGGCAAGCCGAAATCGGTCGCAAGTGTGGTTACACTTTACAAAGCTAGATGCAGACAACGCTCGCTGCAATATTATATATATATATATTAACAAATTGTTCTAAATAAATAATAATGATAAATAATTTTTTACAACTGAGGTAGGTAGATTTTTAGATTTTTAGACACTAAAGCGTTTAGACACTAAAGCGTTTAGACACTAAAGCGTTCATTCAGCGTTAGACGACTCGCCTGCTCAAAGGGCAAATGTACCGAACCGCTAGCTGGTAAACAATACCAACATCACCATAGCAACATGGCATTCCTGCCTTTTCTCTTGCTCCGCTTTTCTCGTCTCTTTTCCTGTGCGTTCCTAAAGCTTCATTTATACTCGTATGTCAAAGTGCTCGCGAAGCCTACCGGCCTACATGCAGATGGCCAAACATTTTACCACGCGTCAAAAATGGGCACAAGCTGACGTGAACAGCGCAGAGCCGTGCTCTCGGCGGCTTACATACTTCCGTATTTACTCATTTATCATCTCGGGAGCTCGGTCGGAGCGTTCCATTATCGATCGTGATTAATAACTACATTACCAACACGGACAAAACCGGAGAAAGACTGGCCCGAGGTTAGTCCAAAAATATATAGCCATTTGTACACAACACAACGCAGCACGGCCACCTAGTGGTTCGGCGGTGCACTGCAGCCGACGCTGAAGCGTAATCGCCCTAGCGGTGCCGTTCCTGCCGCGTCGTCTGCTCGAGTCCAACACAGCGCTAGTAGAGGCCACTGTGCTCGGGGGGTGGTGGAGGAGGAACTTCATTTGGTTTTTCACTGCCCCTTGTACACCGACGTGAGGACGGGTTTTATTTGAGAAAGTTCAATTTGTAAATCCGGATTTGTTTTGGCAGTCCGAGAGCTGTAATGTTGAGTTGGTTTTTTGTGGAGGAGATTTTCAGTTTTGCAGGATTTTGTTTGGAGAAAGCATTAAGGCACTTGAGACAAAACACATTATATCCTATATAATCTTACATGAATTCCTCTTGTTTCTTTGAAGTACATTGTTTACTGCTTGTTATGTTTTATTTTGTTTTCTTTTTTTTGTGGCCATCTTGGTCTATATACTTATTGTTAAGTATACTATATATACTTATTGTTTATGTGTCTTGTAAGCCCATATGGGCTGGGCATACATCTGTATGTATCAATCAGTCAATCAAGTAGGCACTAGGGGTGGGGGAATCAGTTGTTCAGTTGCTATTGCATGCACTCATCGGTGTTTCACTACACACATGAGTGCATGCTTACCAACTGTTAGTCTGCAACACTACTATCACCAACATCTAAGAAGGGAGATCCCCCCCTTGAATGGCCCTTCTAAGGTTTCTCTCCTCCACATTGCCTGTGGTGCATTTTTTCCTATTGCTAGGTTTTAGTGAGTTTTTCCTTACCTTCGCGTGGGGTATGTCTGGGAGTGTTTGCATTTATTTATTTTGCATTTATTTAAAATGTTTGGACCTTATGGTGTTCTTGTTTTGTTCTTCACTTATTGTGATGTTTCTTCTTGACTTGTTTAAAGAAGACGTGTCCGGCCCATGGGGACATTAACGTGTGTTGTCGGGCCTTACAAATACATTTTATTTGATCACCAGTTTCACCACGATACGATCGATGTATCCTCCCACCCCTAGGAGGCACTGCAGCGGACGTACGGACGGTGACATAGTGTGACTCTGAGGCCGGAGGAGCGACTGTGAGGCTGCGTCTGACACCTACCTGTGTCAGGAGAGAGGTGAGGGGGGGGCGTCCGGGGGGGGAAGGGGTCTGGACTGTAGGACAGCAACGGGGAGAGATGAGGCATGTGGGGATGCTGCACCACGGGTACCTTATTAGACTGAACACACACACACACACACAAACAGAACAGACAAAGAGAGAACGGTTACGTAAGACAACACAATACCGCGTTTGACCACCGGGTGTCAGAAATTCCCCAAGTCTTTTGAGCACGACAATGATGACACCACTTGAATGACTCGACAGTGGAGTGTCACTATCCGCAGAGTAGCAATCACTGCTATCACACACACACACACACACACACACCCAGAGAACCTCTGTGACGGTGACACATGTGTGACGCACACACGCACACACACAGGCAGGCGTGAGACTTGCTAGTGTCTCTGGGTGGGATTAACACTATTCAGCCTGAACATTCCAGCGTCTGAATGTCTGCACAGGGTGACAGAGGTCAGAAGTGTGTGTGTGTGTGTGTGTGTGTGTGTGTGTGTGCGCGCGTGTGTGTGTGTATGTATGTTGAGGGTATGGGAGGTCAAGAATCAGGTCATGGCAGTGCAGAGAGAGAGAAAGGGACAGAAAAAAAGAGTGTTAGCATGCTGAGGTAGACAGCGACCGGGTCAGTAGTTTGGCGAGGAGAAAAGAGGAGAGGGGAACAGAGGAGGGGAAAGGAGAAGATGAGGAGAACAGAGATGGGGAAGGGAGAAGAGAGGGGAACAGAGGAGGGGAAAGGAGAAGATGAGGAGAACAGAGGAGCAGAAAGGAGAAGAGGAGAGAACAGGAGAAGAGGAGAGAACAGAGGAGGGGAAAGGAGAAGAGGAGAGAACAGGAGAAGAGGAGAGAACAGGAGAAGAGGAGAGAACAGAGGAGGGGAAAGGAGAAGAGGAGAGAACAGGAGAAGGAGAGAACAGAGGAGGGGAAAGGAGAAGAGGAGTGGAGAGTATCTAGTATCCGTCGGTAGTGTGATAGTAAAGGGTTAACCTTCTGCAGTGTGGCAGTGAAAGGGTTAAAGAAAGTTGATTTAAAAAAAAAAATTAATTAAAATGAGAAAAGACTCATTTAATCAGATTAATCCCTTTATTCAAATTGAGGATTTAGTTTGAGGATATTTATATATAAAAAAAAAAGAAAAACGAAGGTTAGAACGTCCGCTCAAAAAAATCCGACGAAGTTCGAATCCCAAAAACAGGCTTGGGAGACAGCCTTACTTACCATGTGAGTAGGGGTGGGGGAGCGGGGGTCTTTGAGGGATGCTGACCCCGGGACGTCCAGGAGGGGCCACTGTGCCATCTGCAGGTACTGCAAGAGAGAGACAGGCAGGTAGGCCAATTAAAACAATGTCCCACAAAAATGATAAATGGTGCATTTATATAGTGATTTTATCCAAAAGCACTTTACAATTTTGTTCCTCACATTCACCCGTTCACTCACGCGCAGAGGCAACCATGCAAGGTGCCAACCTGCTCATCGGGAGCAATTAGGGGTTAAGTGCCTTGCTCAAGGAGGACACATCAACACACTGACCGGGAGGAGCGTGGGAATCAAACTGGGAACCGCTCTACCTCCTGAGCCACTGTCGCCCCCAAACACAAACAGCGAGACAGGCAGGTAGGCCAATTTAAAACGATGTCCCACAAACGGGGATGACCCAAAGAAGTGTTTTTGCTCCCAATCATATAATAAATACGAGTGTCAAGTCGATACCGAGTCTCGATCCGATGCAGGCATTTTCCAAGATAATACGGCTGCACACTAGAACACATAAAAGTATGCCGTGATCGGTTTTTCGGCTCAAATCCTTATCAGTCCGCTCCGCTCGGGACGTCCCGACCCACGAACCTGTGCCGTCGTCGTCGTCCACCAGGGGTGTGTTCCGATACACCAGCGAGACCAAGGTCAACATGGGCTGATTTGGGGATTTAGAAAAGCACAATTGGAACACGGACCCGATTGCATTTCTAAAAGCCGATTTGTTTGGGCGCGACTGTAGAGCTGCCATTATTGTGACTGGGAATGTGTTGCTCAACTCAACACAACACTAACAAGGACTTTTTGTTTGAAGAACAAATTCATTCGTTCACTTTTAAGTCTCGAGTGGGATCAGTGAGGTTGCCCTCGTTTACAACGATGCTGAGATACACAGACAAAAAACTAGATAGACACGGTTTATACCTTAATTTGGAATGAAATCCATACAAAAAAACAAATCTGTATCAGTACTGGTGAGAAAATAAAACAATGGGACATCTGTATTGGCCTCAGTCTATCACTGAGTGCTGAGGGGGGAGGGAGGGAGGGAGGGAGGGAGGGAGGGAGGGAGGGAGGGAGGGAGGGAGGGAGGGAGGGAGGGAGGGAGGGAGGGAGGGAGGGAACACGAAGAGCTCAGGGACGAGTGTTGGGGGACAGCAGGTTGATGACCACCAGCTGGATGGAGAGGAGAGAGAAAGGAGGAGAAAGGGAAAGGAGAGGAGATATGGAGAGGGAGGAGAGGAGAAAGAAAGGAGATATGGAGAGGAGAAAGAAAGGAGATATGGAGAGAGGAAGAGGGAAATAAAGGAGATATTGAGAGAGGAGTGTGAGAGGAGAAAGAAAGGAGAGGAGATATGGAGAGAGGAAGAGGAGAAAGAAATGAGGAGATATGGAGAGGAAGAGGAGAAAGAAAGGAGATATGGAGAGAGGAAGAGGAGAAAGAAGAGGAGATATGGAGAGAGGGAGATGAGAAAGAAAGGAGAGGAGATATTGAGAGGAAGAGGAGAAAGAAAGAAAGGAGGATATATGGAGAGAGGGAGAAAGAAAGGAGAGGATATATGGAGAGGAAGAGGAGAAAGAAAGTAGGATATATGGAGAGGTAGAAAGAAAGGAGATGATATATGGAGAGGAAGAGGAGAAAGAAAGGAGGAGATATGGAGAGGAAGAGGAGAAAGAAAGGAGGAGATATGGAGGGGAAGAGGAAAAGAAAGGAGGAGATATGGAGAGGAAGAGGAAAAGAAAGAAGGAGATAGAGAGAGAGGGAGGAGAAAGAAAGGAGAAGAGATATGGAGAAGAGATATGGAGAGGAAGAGGAAAAGAAAGGAGATGTTTAGAGAGGGAGGAGAGAGGGAGAGGAGAAAGAAAGAAGGAGATATGGAGAGGAGAAAGAAATTAGATATGGAGAGGGGAAAGAAAGGAGAGGAGATGTGGAGAGAGGGAAAGGAGAAAGAAAGAAGGATATATGGAGCGGAGAAAGAAATGAGGAGATATGGAGAGAGAGAGAGAGAGGATATATGGAGCTGAGAAAGAAAGGAGGAGATATGGAGAGAGAGAGGAGATATGGAGCGGAGAAAGAAAGGAGAGGAGATATGGAGAGAGGGAGGAGGAGAAAGAAAGGAGGAGATATGGAGAGAGGGAGAGGAGAAAGAAAGGAGAGGAGATATGGAGAGAGGGCAGTGCTCAAGAAAGAGCTGATGGAGGAGTAGGGTGGGGTGAATAGGAGGAGGAGGAAGGTGGACTGGAGACACACACACACACACAGACACACAGACACACACACACACACACACACACACACACACACACACAGTAAGTGTGTCAGACAGTCTCCAGCTGCAGAGCTGAGACATACTGCTCTCGTTAACCGGCCATGATTGCACACACTCACACAGTCACATACACACCCACATGGACACGTACACACACACATGCGTACACACACACACACACACACACACTCGACACTTTAACGAAACACTTGATTGCCATGTCTGCAGTCACAGAGCGTTCAATGTGAGTTACAGACCACATCTGCACCAAGGAGCCAGAGACGAGAGCAACTCAAACTCTTGTGGATTGTTTTGTGATGTCGTCAGTCACGCACAAACCTGTCATCTAAATCAACAGTCGCAACCACAATACGAGCTTTTCAATAATTGAGGGGGTGTTATTTCTTTCTTTATTTTTGATATCACGCCGCGTTGGTTTGAAATCACAGTTCAGCGTATATCTTGTGATTTTGCATTATCATCTTGTGAATTGCATATCATATTGTCATATATATAAATCGATATCGCCCAGTGAATTCCAGATTAGATAAAAGCACATTATGGTCGTGTAGACTGAATAAAGTCCACATAGACTTTTCTCTGGCTCATCTGATTTATGCGTTTATTATCCGAGGCCTGGGATACACACACACACACATTCTATTCAAAGAGGAGAAACGCCTAACAACTAAATAATAACAAATAATAATATTGTATATTATAATATATGATAAAAGTCTAAACTAAAGGCTGGTGACTCCCACTGTTCAGTTTGTGGTGTGGATTCTAGGCTGACGATCGGTTTGTATTTCGAACATGTGGAACATGAGGAATAGAAGAACAGGCTTTCTTTCAAACAAACGAAACAATTTTTTTATGGCACATTTTTTTTGTTCTTTTTTATAGTGAAAAAGTAACATTTGAAAGTCGATTATGATAATCAAACTAAACACTCAAATGATTCAGACATATCCCTCTTTCTCACACACACACACGCACACACACACACACACGCACAGTCAGAGGTGAGACAACACACTGTGAGGAAGGAAGTTTAGATAAGAGGTTAAAAATGGCCATGCTATCATAGTATCATGGCAGCCAGAGTGCTGGGGGGGGGAGGAGAGAGGGAGAGAGAGAGAGAGAGAGAGAGAGAGAGAGAGAGAGAGGGAGGAGAGAGGGGAGAGAGAGAGAAGAGAAGAAAGAGGGAGAGAGAGAGAGGGGAGAGATGGAGAGAGAGAGAGAGAGAGAGCGAGAGGAGAGAGAGAGGGGAGAGATGGAGAGAGAGAGAGAGAGAGAGCGAGAGCGAGAGTGAGAGAGAAGAAAGAGGGAGAGAGAGGGGGGAGAGATGGAGAGAGAGAGAGAGAGAGAAGAAAGAGAGGGGAGAGAGATGGAGAGAGAGCGAGAGCGAAAGAGAGAGGGGGGGGGGATGAGGGGGCAGACGGAGCATCAGACAGTGAGTAAGATGGACACGGCAGACACAGTGCTGTACAGTAAGATGTACAGTAAGATGGACACGACAGACAGACAGTGCTGTACAGCTCATCATGTGAACACGAGATGATGACGGGCAAGAACCAACGTCAGCACAGACCTGTTCCATCACTTCAGCACTAGGAAACACACACACACACAGACCTGCGCATGAGCGTGCACACATGTACACTCACACTCAAGCAGCAGAAGTCATGAATAAGGGGCCCATTGTGTAGGAGGTCAAATAAAACCCATAATGAGCAGCACCGCAAGAACATAATAAGATTGGAGAGTCTGTTTGCTTGTGCAGAGAGAGAGAGAGTGTGTGTGTGTGTGTGTGTGTGTGTGTGTGTGTGTGTGTGTGTGTGTGTGTGTGTGTGTGTGTGTGTGTGTGTGTGTGTGTGTGTGTTCTCTCTAGGGCTTGAGTGAGAGACAAGGGACAGGGTCCAAAAAAGTATAGCCCCCCCCCCCCACACACACCAGCCCCCACATCACTAGGGTTCTACTGTTGACCAAGCTGTCTGGAATGGAGAGCCTTCTCTCTCTCTCTCTCTCTCTCTCTCTCTCTCTCTCTCACACTCACACTCACACACACACAGCGAGAGCCCCCACTTAGTATGAGGAGAGAAAAGAGGGCTCCTTTGGTGCTCACTCAACTGTGAGTGACGTCAACAGACTCACAACTCTCACCTCTGACCCCAAACAACTCCCCCAGTGCAGCCACACAGGGAGGAGAGGAGGAGAGAGAGTCAAGGACAGAGAGAGAGAGAGAGAGAGAGAGAGAGAGAGAGAGAGAGAGAGAGAGAGAGAGAGAGAGAGAGAGAGAGAGAGAGAGAGAGAGAGAGAGAGAGAGAAGGGGGGGCTCTGAGAAAAGCCGGGAGATGGTTGAGATGGGGGCTGAATGGAGTAGGGGGGGGGGGGGGGTGGATGACAGTGACAAACAGCAGACAAGAGCGAGAGAGGAGGGAACTGTGGGAAAACAAGTGATGCTACTCGCTACTCGCTTCGCCCTCCCCCTCCCCCCACCCGGCCTTCTCTCTGCTCACGTCACTCGGTGCCTCTCCTCCTCCCTCGCTTGTCCAGCCCCCCCCCCCCCCCCCCCCAAAGAACAGACAGAGACACGGCCAACAGAAAGTTTGTGTCCATTCATGATCATCATTCATGGCTACAGCCTCCTGCTCTCCCTTCCCGCCCTAAGCCCTCCCCCTGATCCCCCACTACCGCTAAGCGTTACCGTACTGGTCCCAATAGAAGGGCACCCCGATTGTAACAACCCTGATTTAGAAGACTCTTTTTCCAAGACTCGTTTTTGGGGGAAATTTTCTTTTTTTTTGAAGACCAAACCTTGTTTTTATATAAAGAAGATCATTGTTTTATTCAATGTAGGTTGTTGTCTTTATCATCTTTTGGTAAAAAATCATCTTTTATTAAAAATAAAGTTAATAAAAGAAATAAACATTGAATTAAACTGTTTTTAACATGATTTAGTAAATGTTTTATCAAATGTTTGCCAGTTTCACAAACACAGAATGTGCTACTGTACCACTAGTGATGTAACTACTGTGCCACTAGTGATGTAAAGCTACTGTACCACTAGTGATGTAACTACTGTACTACTAGTGATGTAACTACTGTGCCACTAATGATGCAACTACTGTACCACTAGTGATGTAACTACTGTGCCACTAATGATGTAACTACTGTGCCACTAATGATGTAACTACTGTGCCACTAGTGATGTAAAGCTACTGTACCACTAGTGATGTAACTACTGTAGTGATGTAACTACTGTGCCACTAGTGATTTAACTACTGTAGTGATGTAACTACTGTGCCACTAGTGATGTAACTACTGTAGTGATGTAACTACTGTGCCACTAGTGATGTAACTACTGTGCCACTAGTGATGTAACTACTGTAGTGATGTAACTACTGTACCACTAGTGATGTAACTACTGTGCCACTAGTGATGTAACTACTGTAGTGATGTAACTACTGTAGTGATGTAACTACTGTTTTCGGTTCGGTTAGGTTTATGTTGTTTTTTATTTTATTTTTTATTTAACACTGCAAAAATACCATAATCAACATAGGATATATAGCCTAAAAAGAATCCAACTTTTCAGTTATTCTCAAGGACGTAGTCATGCAAAAAGTGAAAGAATGAGGCCATTTGACATCAGGCACATTATTTTGACAGTGACGGTTAGAGCTAGGAGAGATTTTGGTACAGCAAGAGGGGAGGCATTGCCGATTTAAACATGCTTCACATTTATTTGGTAAAAAAAAAAAGTTTACCTTTAATAATGTTTGGCACACAAAGACCGAACTGACTGAAAAATATAGGCAACATTTGTCAAAGTATTAACTTAGTGCAAACAAACAAAATTATTAAACCTTTCCATTTTTGTGGCCACATTATAGACAAAGGTCAACATAAAGTATGCATAAGGTTCAACCAGCACTAGACTTTATCAAAAAGTAAAAGTCACTGAAAAGATGATTAGGGTTTTAAATAAGGACGTTTATGGGGTTTCTTGTATTAATAATAATTTGCACTAAGGAATGTTGTAACTGTTGTTATCTTAAAAAAAAAGGAGATGTTACAAGGGAATGGGGAATATAAACCCCCCATGGTGTGTGGAGTTGGTACGTCCCAGCAGGGACCAGGATGTTATGGGTTGGCAATACAGATGCACAGTTGATACACACGCTCTAGTCTCCTGGCTCGTTGTTGAACACAAGCAGTTATATTTGAACCTCTGTTGCCAAGCCTCATCAATATACCCCCCTTCCCCACTAATGGAACTGGTGGCGTGGAGTCACTTCGCTGTGAGCATTTCCACAGTTAGCTTGCGGCTAACGTTAGTTAGCTCGCTAGATCGCGGCTAAAGTTAGTTAGCTCGTAGCTAACGTAACGTTAGCCTAGCTCGAGGCTAACGTTATATAACCGAACAATACACAAATGCGCCGAAACGTGGAGGTCGTATCGAACGGTGTACGGTTCGAATGCATACCGTTCCACCCCTAGTAACTACTGTAGTGATGTAACTACTGTAGTGATGTAACTACTGTACCACTAGTGATGTATATCTACTGTACTAATGTATCTATTTAAAATGGTATGATGCATATAACATAAGGAGATGGCTACCGCTGAATAGGGCTGGGCGATATGACGATATTATATAAATATCGGGTACAGTTCATTAACGATACACTTTTTAAACGTATCGTGGATATCGTGATGTTTTGCCCTCGCGTTAGAGGATTGTGTCACGTCAATCTGGTCCACACGTTCAAACTTTGAAAAAAGTTTCAGTCAAGCGACCTGCACAACACCGCCCCCACACACACACAGACACACACACGCTACTGCCGCAAAGTTACTTATGATTAACAAAGGCATTCGTTTTGTGGCATTTACGTTATATAGTTACACGTTCAATAACATCAGCATATTTACCCGACCATAGCTAGCATTGTTGGTCATTCATATCTCAGTTCCTTCCTTTGCTCAGAGAGCCCGTACTGAATTGTACCCATTCTGCAATCTGTTAATAAAGTTTTCAATCAGACAAATGTATAGAAAAGCTTTTATTATAACATTCGTTGCAGTAAAATCATCATGCCTCGTTTGGTACTCCGGCGGAGCGCTGGTAGTCTACTCGTGGGTGGCGGGGAGCTAACGTTATTAGCTCCGGTAGGTTTGTTATTGATACACTCGTGTAGATCAATGGCGGACTTCCCGGAAGTAAAAAAACAAATAAGCGATTGCCGATTGGTGGTAAGAACAGCAGAGGTGGGTGCAAGCGGTGTGACGTAATTGGCAGAATCGACTGTCAATCAAAATTGTTCTGTTGCCGTCTACCATGCATTGCTTTGGTTGAGAGAGATAGTGCTATCTTATTAAAACTCATAAACAAGTCTTGAGCAAGACAAGTTAGTCTGTTAGGTTATGAAAGCCAGTGAGTAGGTTATGAAAGCCAGTGAGTATTGTATGACTCAGACTTCAGCAATAATCATGACTCATGAGCATTATAAAATAAAAACACACATGGCATGGTGGAATACCATAAACATATTTCTTGATGTTTCCTTTTTTTAAGTAAGTAAAGAGGCCTATGTTCATATCGGTGAGCACAATTTGTAACACAAAAAGAGAGACGTGTAGCCTATTTATTTATTTAATATTTTATTTCGTCATTTTATTATTATTATTTTATTTGTTGCCATGCCTAAAATAATAAAGTCAAGCATAGGGCTAAAACATTTTCATTAACAATAATAGGGCTGCAACGATTAGACGACATAATCGACGACGTCGATCGTAATAAATCGGCGACGGGGAATTTTTGCGTCGATGCGTCGTATAAAAGAATCAGAGACGCAAATGTTCATTTGTAACTGCAATGCACTACAGAAAGTGCTGGGGGCAGTATCGTTTCCATTGTCTGACTGCATTCTGTAGTAACGGCCGAGTAAGAAGAAGAAAGAATGCACCCCGGAGCTTTGGAACATGGGTAAGTTTTAGATAGTTAGCCATAGTATTGTATTTTTTACGTTAGCTTACATGTTGGAAAACAGAACGTCTCATGGATATGGATAATGCTTGCCAAGCGAACTCTATTGCTGGGGCTTATAGAGGCTGCAGTATGTAACGTTAAACAGCGCCAAGCTTACAGCGTTGCTGCATGCTATTTCAGTTATGCCAAAGCTGCAGTATGTTTATGTAACATAACGTTAGCTAAACAACAGCGCCAAGCTTACAGCGTTGCTGCTTTTATATACACATTATACTCAATCTGGCAGTGTGTGTCACAATCTTACTTAGCTAGTCAGTCTGCAAAAACACGACACTCTGTGCTAACGTGAGCCATCTGTAGCCTAGCCAGCCAAGTTCCAACTAGCTTTCCCATGGTTTAACGTTAATGGCATTATGCAGTACATCTCAAATAAAGTTTCACACATACACACACACTCCTCTCACACACAGCAAACAAAAGACCTAGAAGTCTGTCTGATCTGTCATCCTCCTCTCCTCTCCACAGCTGTTCCAAGTCACCCTCCTGGACCAAGTTCATCTGCTGGGGGCAGATGCTGCTACTTATTTTCTTTGTTTGTTTACATTTAAACACTTGCACTTTAATTTGTATTATTTAATTTATTTATTTTGTTATGATTGATTGTTGTATTGTATTTATGTTATTCAAATACATTTTGATTCAAGCAAGTTGCTTAACACATTGGGCGCCAATAACGTCGTACGTGTTTCAAGGTCATGCTAATTCTGCCAAACCACGGCGTACGATGTTATTGATATCATATTTTTTCGCCATGGTATTCATAATTCCCTCACCCAGCCTCGGCTGATACAGTGGGAGCCTGCACAACTCTGCAACGCTTCAATACTGCCGCCTGGTGGATGATCGGCGAGTTACAACCGGAAATGGATCTCTGGTGATCTCCGTGCATCTGGGAAATGCGTCCGGCACTCTCATATTGTTGCGGGACTCTAGACACACATCCGTGTATATGGATCGCTGCCATATTAATACAAACTGCTCTGATCAATATAGCACCCATACTACATAAAGCATTTACTGACTATCACGGAATTATAAACGACCCCCCCCCCCCGTTCATCCGCGCATGATGAGTCAACGTTTAGAATCATGTACAGTTGAAATTTTTAATATAGCGTGTATCGGCAACAAACGGCAGTTGATAATCTATATATGCGTTTATGCCTATAACTCGCGTTCTAGGAATTACTGCAGAAAACGATAAAAACATATTTATATTCTAGATGGTATTTTCGTATGAATCTATGAATGAAAAAGTATAACGTTCCTACATCCTGAACGATAGATAATCGATGTTGAATGGGCCATAGTAATGTCAATTTAGCAATACAATTTAAAAAGTTATAGCCCTGCAAAGAAGGTGAACATCTCCATAGGCTTAGAGTGGTGGCAGAGAGTGGTATGAGACGGGCAAACTCCGTGGCAGTTAATGTGTTAAGATCCAAATTCATGTTTCATGAGTCATTCTTTTAATTTGCTATGGGATCATGTTATGTTAAGTTAACTGTTAAGGCAGAGGGACTGGACAACAGGGTGACATTCACAGGTGTGCAGACTTGAGCATGTGAGGTAAAACATGCACTGGAGACCGGAAAAGGGTGTGACAAAAATTATTAGGCGACTAATCGAAAAAATTATCAACAGATTAGTCGACTACCAAAATAATCGTTAGTTGCAGCCCTAAACAATAATATCATTTTTTGTTATATGGTTATAATAAAAGCTTTTCTATAAATGTGTCTGATTGATTGATTGAAAACTTTATTAACAGATTGCAGAATGGGTACAATACAGTACAGGTCAATACAACAACAGTGGACTGGAGGATGAAGACCAGAAAAAGACTTTTGGCTTTTTTTACATAAGGGTCCCCCATTTTCAATTCATCAAAACATTTAGAGACATACAAATATACAGTAGTTTCATTTAAAAAAAAATTATTGTTTGCATGTTCTTGGTATCTGAATCTAGGGACATCTATGGATCTCAGGGAATGTATTCCCAGTGTCAGAAATAGTGTGTCTGTTACTAGGCTTGAGTAAATAGTAATGAACCAAATGAGAATATCAATTTAAAAAATATTTTTTATCTTTGACTGTGAATAACACCATGCTAAAATTTACCAGACCTGACAAATCTAAGCAAATGAATAAAGGGAAGATGACAGGTTTTGTAGATACAGTACTGAATTCTGCCATCTTTTTTATAATGTACATTTCTCCACCATTTTTCATCATTGCAACACAGTTTTTTGCTAGACGTCCACAGAAAGGTAGAGAAACTAACTGCGTTCTGTTTTATGGCAATAACGTTCAGGTTTGTGGGAGATAATCCCAAAAAATGAGAAATAAAAAAGTAAATCCAGAAGTCAGATGATTGACAGGGGCTGGCGTGAGCTGGGTAGGGTAGTTTTTCGAAATTCGAAAGCCCCGAGTCTCTTCCTTCAAAAGACTACACTCACTTTTGGCTGTTCCACTTCCTCCTGTCAATATGTGCCGGTTTCCGACTCAATGCCCTGAGATTTCTATAATCTTATATTTCACTAATAACAGTTAAAATCATTGGTAAACAAACGTAATGCTGAAAATATACACTTTTACTGTATATTTCGGGCATAAGAGGTTAACCCTGTGAGGCCCAAATTAAAAAGACATTAGCAACTTCAGAGGGTGGGACATATAAACACATTTACTATCAAATAGCATTGTGAGGCTGAACAACAGGACCAATTGACTATACATGTGCTTAACATTTTTTTAAATAAACATTTACAGACTTTATTTTTAATTTTTTTAATGGCTAAACATGATTTTGTAATTTTGCAACCGGGGGTCTCACAGGGTACTTTTAACCCTGTGAGGCCCAAATAAAAAAGACATTAGCAACTTCAGAGGCCAGAGGGTGAGACCTATAAACACATGAAGGGTGCCGTGACTGAAAAAAAAGGTTGAGAAACGCTGGTATATGGTGTGGCTCTTTGTGGTACCACAGTAATTATTGTGGCTCTTAATCTCTGACTGGTTGGCCACCCCTGACCTACATGGTTGGCTTTACATAGACCTACATGGTTGGCTTTATAGACCTACATGGTTGGCTTTATAGACCTACATGGTTGGCTTTACATAGACCTACATGGTTGGCTTTACACAGACCTACATGGTTGGCTTTACATAGACCTACATGGTTGGCTTTACATATACCTACATGGTTGGCTGTACATAGACCTACATGGTTGGCTGTACATAGACCTACATGGTTAGCTGTACATAGACCTACATGGTTGGCTTTATAGACCTACATGGTTGGCTTTATAGACCTACATGGTTGGCTTTATAGACCTACATGGTTGGCTTTACATAGACCTACATGGTTGGCTTCATAGACTACATGGTAGGCTTTACATAGACCTACAGACAGTACGTGGTAGGCTTTACATAGACCTAGGTCAGGGGTCAGCAACCTTTACTATCAAAAGAGCCACTTTCCCCCCCATCCCACAAAATAAAATGCTCAGGGAGCCGCACAACCTATTTACCCTTAAAATGAAGATAACAGTGTATAACGTTTATATATCCCCAAGCATACCCCACATTTAGCATAAAACGCCTGACAATTGCATACCCAAAGTAATTTGCGATTTATTATACTTATAGCACACAGTTTGTTGCATTAATGGGATTATAAAGCAACAAAAAGAAAAAATTTGAGACAAAACACTGGTGTCTGTAGACCGACTTTGAAATAAAACCCTGAACTATTCAGGTATATTTGAGTCCTTCCCTTATTTGTGGAACATTTATAAAATAAAAAGTAGTCCACTTTGAAAAAAGACTACCATGTGTAGACCTACTTTGAAATAAACCCCTGAACTATGCAGCTCTATTAGAGTCCTTCCCTTATTTGTGGAAAATCTATAAAATAAAAAGAAATGTTTTCGTTGTTCGCAAATTTTGCACCACATATCAGGGATACAGGTAAGCCTTTTGTTGACTAAATATCTTAGTTGATGAAATATTTTTTCATTTCAGTGTCACAGTATGTCACCGATCTCCAAAATTAAAAAAATGTAAAATTAAAAAAAAAGTTTAAAAGAATTACATTTTTTATAAAAAAAAATGAATTGGGCCAGGGAGCCGCAGCTGATTGGCTAAAGAGCCGCAGGTTGCCGACCCCTGACCTAGGTGGTTGGCGATGTCGTGGCACTACAGGTCTGACTGTACATGAAACGGTATGATGAACGGCACCAGGCAGAAGTAGCTGAGTGTGGACCTGGCAGCTGGGACAGTGGAAGGGTCACACTCACGCCCCTCTTCACGTAGACTTGTGCTCCCCCGCCCCCTAGAATCTTCATGTGTAGCACGTAGCGCTATAGGATCACAATCGCCTATGGTTACAACAGCTGTTTTGTCAATCACCGTTCCGTCAAAAACCACAGAGTGCTTCACTTCATTCTGTTCAGAAGACGGTCGGAGAGGCCTTTCCAGTCAAATGGAATCTCACAAAGTAAAAGCACGACGGCTGAAATACACGAAAACCCCAGCTTATGTCCACATCGCGCTCCATTGAACTAGCATTCAGGTGCTATGTTTACATGTCCAGACTGCCTTGCTGCCCCGCAAGGTTGTGAGAAGATTAATGAATATATACATATTGCGATGACCCTGGGTGTACAGGTGCACGTCTGTTATTCTTTGATACGCTAAGCTCTGGTGGCGCTGCGGGTCAGACTCTCGCTTCCTCTAGTTCAGGGGTTCTCAAACGTTTTTATCCCACGACCCCGTTTTATTTAGGATTTTCTTTGGCGACCCCACACTTTTAATGCGTCGCGGAATTTCAACGTGGAATTAAGGAATATCAAAATAAAAGCACACGTTGTTGAACTTAGATCATGCATATTTATTAGAACGTTTTATAACAGCACTATGTTATCAATATACATTTATAAAGTATAGAGAGATATAAGAGACTTTGAATTACCAAAAAAAAAAAAAGTAAGGCCGAGATAGGCTTCAATTGTCGGGTGTCGCCAAAATTATTATATCGCCAGACCGACATACTTCCATGACGTCAGGGGACGTCGTCCAGGGCAGCGGCCAATCACAGCTCTGCGTCGTCTTGATTTCACGCACAGTTACATTTTTGCCCAGCTGAATGTGGGCGTCGCCGGTAGGCTTGCGGGAGCTCGGCAGGCTCGCCGCAACCGTCGCGACCACTTTGACGTCCGAGGATAAATTAGGCATTATACTTAACGCCATCATCATGGCCATCATCCAGAGACTAAGGAAGTGGAGCAAGTACCAAACATTCCAGTCAACAAACGTACCCTGGCCTGTACCGTGTTCCTGAACCTCAGTCCATAGTCTGTGTTTCATTGCAAAAGATCTCCGCCCCTATCGCCCTCGATAATGAAGGCTTTCAAAAGAATTGAGCCATTGAGTAATTTGTCAAATGAATGTGAATGAGATGTTTCAGAATGTCGCAAATGAACAGCAGCTCACACATAAGTATACTGACCTGGTAAGTTAGTAACAGATACCGCTGCTAAAATTATAGCGTGTGATAACCTTCTCTAAGGCTGAGACGATATGCCATTTGGAAGAATCAATAAATCGGGATAATTTTCGATAAATATCTATATTTTTATTAGTATTTTATTATTATTTTTTTTTTTTTTATTATTTAAACAACAAATGTATGTTTATTTTGCAGCCATTCTTTGTCGTTGCCGCCATCTTTAGTGTTACATATTTCCCCATTCAAAACTACCAGTGATCCTTCTCATTTTGTAGTCGGTGGTCTCTGGATGTGATGGAGGAGTGCACTGCATATTGAATTCACAGTGCAGAGTTGCAATTCAACTGAATTTACATGAGATGGGGATGTTTTAACTAAAACATGCCACAAGAACGTGCAAAAAGATAGCACACCACCACTGATGCCACTTATCGATTTCACGCAGTTATCGATAAATCGATAAGTGGTCTCAGCCTTAACTTTCTCGCCCATGGAAGTATAGCAAGAACGTGGCCTGGCAGTGAGCCCCCGTCTGATCAGGCAAACCACGTCGCAAATCACGTCCTTGAGCAGAAACCGCGGCAAATGGAGCTGCAAGCTAAAAGACCAACGCGGAGACATATGGAACAGCGCGTTTGAGATGGCAGGCAAGTGTGAATCACAGTGTGAATCGTTTTCCTTAGAGACTCGTTAACCCGTCTGTCGCATTCAAGTGGAATAAGCAGGGTTCCCACAGACATTGCAAAATGAAATTCAAGGACTTTTAAGTACTTTTCCAAGCACTATTTTTACATTTTCAAGGATGTCACTCGAAGGATACAATTCACTTTCAAATGCTGTTTTTTTTAAGCATCTTCTTGGCCTGCTTGCCAGCTAGAGCATCAAACGCGAAGAAATTAGGAAATGTGTTACTACCACTATTACAACTAGTATTCATACTACTATTACTACCACCACTACTGCTGCTACCTATATTACTGTTACTATTCATACTAATGTTACTACTACTATTACTACCACCACCACTACTGCTGCTACCTATATTACTGTTACTATTCATACTAATGTTACTACTACTATTACTATCACCACTACTGCTGCTACCTCTATTACTACTATTCTAATTTTTACTGCTAATATTACTACCGTTACTACAACTACGACAGATGACTATTATCACTAACGGACAGTCGGACACCCTTACTAGCACCGGTATTATTCCTACAACTGTTCCTATTACTGCTACTACCATTACTGTTACTATAAGTCCTCCTACAACTAGTCCCCCTATTGACTAGAGGTCCACACAGCCGCACAGACCCAGCAGGCAGCTAGATGATCCACTATCTCCAGCTCATCAGTCTGCAGTGGAAAGCCACCTCCATGATGCTATCAGTAGACGACGCTGTGCTGGCGCCCACCTGGAGCCCTCGTATCTCTTATCCAAACACACCCTGCTGCTAGTGCTGCACCTACAATTATTTGTCTCGTGACTTTGCTCCGTGGAGCAGCGGTTCTATAGGAGGCCCGGGCCCTGCTGACCCTACCCCACCTGGTTAGCTCATAACTATTGTTCCCCCACCAGTACGCCACCCCGGTCCTCTCTCTCGCTCGCTCGCTCTCTCCTCCTATAGAATACATTTTCCCACATGTACGAGAGGCAAGCTCTACTCCATCTCCAGCTCCTCTTACTGCTCAGCTGCACACACACACACACACATGTACGCACACACACACAGACATACACACACACACACACATACAGACAGACAGACACAGACAGACACACAACACACACACACACACAGAACACACGCATACATACACAGACCTCCCCCGTCCCGCTGCATAAAAAACCCCTCGACATATAATGCAACCCCCTGCCTGGACGCACACACACAACACGCACGCGCCCCCACAAAATCCCGTCCTGTTGAAATACACACTCATACATACGCAGCCCCCCCCCCCCCCCCCCCTGTCCCCCATTCCGAGGCCCCAGGAAGCTCTGGCTGTGAGCGCTAACTGAAACCAGCTGTTAGAAATACCAAAAGGATGAACACACACACACACACACACAATCCGCAGCACAATCAGGGTTTATTACCGAGTGAAGCATGAAGTCACAATGCATGCGAAGAGGCAAAAGTTATTAGGACCTACTGCTGCTTACAAAACACTCGGCGCACACGGAGACACGTCCAGGAAAAAGACCTGGGGAGCGAGAGAGGTTCTGGTTCTGAAAACACCACAGTGGATTATTTGGGGGGGGGGGGGGGGTAACTGGGAATCTTGATGAAGATGAATGGGGAAATGCACGTCCAAAAGCCCTGGAGGGGTAAAAAAAAAAAAAAAGAAAACGTGTTCTATTGTGTAGTTTTGACTTCTGGAAATGTCGATCTAGGTCAAAACTAGATTAGGCAATTCGCTCTGCTTTATGAATTGGAACCAGCGGTAGTTCGACGAGGGATGTGCACACGTCCCCTTCTTTCAACGCCTAAAACGTCCCAGTATCTGCCGATACCGAGTACCGCGTCGTCCCGAATATAAGACTGGCCTCGAATTACACCCTAAAAAAAAGAGGGGGTTGTCTTATATTTGAGCTGTAGAGATCGGAGGTCTCACGGGAAGGAGATTGCAACTTTGGAGCGATATTTTAGATAGCCATGCAACATTTTAACAATAATTAACGTGTTTAAACAGCCTAATCAAACAGCTGCATAATACACCATTGTGATAAATAAATTAAAACCAATAAAAGCCAACCCAGGCAAGATCATTTTCAATACAACTGCATAAACATAAAGAAACGGCCATAAAGAGTCAGAAGTAATGGCTTAGTAAAGTCATATGCATGTATAAAAAGATTCAGTGTAATTTGCGTAGCCTCTTATAAGATGTTTTATGGCCTCTGTGCTACCACGGCTGACCAGTTAACGCGATTAGTCCCGCCTCCATGGCCGTTTAGAATCTAAAACTTTAGATGGACAACCTAGGGCTAGTTTTCGTTCTGCTGTGCAGCCTAACTTGCATTGGCAGTTTACCAGACTAATCACGGCAAATACTAATAGGATTCCGTTTTAGCTCCCGGAGACATTTTTGTTGAAGAACCACAATGTAGGGCTGGGCGATATGGCCTCTAAATGATATCGCGATATTTTTTGGCCATATCACGATACACGATATATATCGCGATATTTTGACATTTAAAATGCTTGATTTAACCCTTTGATGCATACAGTCATGCCAATATGATGATTATAATAAGTCCCTGCAAAATATGTTTCCATTATTAAACCATGAAGATGCTTTAAAAAATAATTAAATGAAAATGTACTAAGAGTAGTCTACTAACACACTAATAAAAAAAATTATTTACATCTAAGACAATTTATATAAAAACGATTGGGTGCCAAAGACTTTTGCACAGTACTGTGTTTTCTATCCACTTTAGCCAAACACACACACACATATATATATATATACATATACATATATATATACACTACTGTGAGAAAATAATAATCACACACAAAGCCTTACAAAGGGATAATGGCTTATAGCAGACTTAATGATTTTAGAATATTTCAGGTATTACATCAATGCCTACTGAATACTGAGATAACCTAACATCTCAGGTCCAAAGAGAAAGAGAAAAAAGGAAGACAGAGAAGGAGTGGAGTTGAAGGATAGAGAGAGATGGAGAGAAGGGGGGGAGAGAGAGAGAGAGAGAGAGAGAGAGAGAGAGAGAGAGAGAGAGAGAACGCGTTTGCGTTTTGAGCGTATAAGCTGCCGTAGGCGATGATGTCACACTCGAATGTAAACAGGAAGTTGAACACACGGAGATTGAAACTGGATGAAAGAAACGAATAACCAATAAATATGAAGTTATCTTTAAACCTCTGTTGTCAAGCGTCGTCAATATAACCCACCCCCTTTTCTCACTAATGGAACTAGTGTCGTGGAGTCTGCTTTGAGCTAACGCTACTACGCTAGCAGCTAAGAGCTAGCAGCTAAGAGCTAACGCTAGTTAGCTTAGCCTATTATGGTTTAACTTATCAGCTAACGTTAGCCCATTGCATGTCATTGAAGCTCCGCGCTGGTCTGTGTAATGAAATTACAATTGCATGTCATTTAAGGTCCGCGCTGGTCTGTCTATAATGAAATGAGAGGAACGATCTGCACTAAAGCAAGTCTCATATCAGCCGCGACGTGACAACATATACTCGATGTTCACGATATAGTAATTTACTACATCTCACGTAGAACAAGCCGCGATACATCGAGTATACTCGATATATCGCCCAGCCCTACCACAATGGTAGGATTATTTTACCTTGCAATCTAACAAAGTATGCACTGTAACTATGTTAGCCATTCTGCCATGGTAGATAGTTAGCGCACAAACTAGCAGCTCAAGGTAGAGTTAGCACACCAACTAGCAGCTCAAGGTAGTTAGCACACAAACTAGCAGCTCAAGGTAGAGAGTTAGCACACAAACTAGCAGCTCAAGGTAGATAGTTAGCACACAAACTAGCAGCTCAAGATAGATAGTTAGCACACAAACTAGCAGCTCAAGTTAGATAGTTAGCACACAAACTAGCAGCTCAAGATAGATAGTTGGCACACAAACTAGCAGCTCAAGATAGATAGTTAGCACACAAACTAGCAGCTCAAGATAGATAGTTAGCACACAAACTAGCAGCTCAAGGTAGATAGTTAGCACACAAACTAGCAGCTCAAGATAGATAGTTAGCACACAAACTAGCAGCTCAAGGTAGTTAGCACACAAACTAGCAGCTCAAGATAGATAGTTAGCGCAAAAACTAGCAGCTCAAGTTAGATAGTTAGCACACAACAGGGTTCGAAATTAAGGGGGGCTTGGGGCAAAATGCCCTTGAAAATTTACCAAATGCCCTCGAAAATCAGTTAAGGGGGGCAAGAAAAGCCCCCGACACTTTGCACAGATGTTTAGCCCTTAGTATGCACTAGGGATGGGCATTTTAAAGAAAAATCCAGATCGATTGATCGCATGCTATACTTGAGTGATCGTGTATTACTCGAAAAGGGGAAACAAATTCTTTAAAAAAAAAATAAAAAAAAAAATATATTCTTCTTTTACTTATTTTTGTTCATTCACGTATATGTTTAAGGAAACCAACAGTTATAATCTTACACATACATGTGAACAAATATGTAAAAAAATATATATATATTTTTTTCATAAAAATTATTAATAATTTTGATTTTTTTTCTTCTATTTTTCTCATAGCTACGAGTAACGAATATTCACGCCCATCCCTAGTATGCACACGCACAGTATAATATGCATGTAATAAATAGTTTGTTAATAAACTCCGTTACTCGGGGGCGGTTAGGTGGTCGAGCGGAGATTGCGTTCGTCACCAGCCCCGGAGCTGTGAGCTTGGTTCGCCTGTTCGAATCCAGCTCACAGCTCCGGGGTTGTCACCAGCTTGGCTGGCCGTCTGCACTGATACAATTGGCTGTATCAGAGGGTGGGAGAAGCTGGCGGGGTGGGTCCGGGTCGTTGTAAACAGCGACTCCTACAGTTCGGTCGGGGCGCCTGCTAAGCGCGGATTGGACGTGAGGGGGATAGTGTGGTCCTCCCACACGCTACGCCCTCTCAATGAGAATCCGCGCTGCCAGGTGAAAAGAAGCGGTGATTGGCTGGACGTGTGTCGGAGGAAGCACGTGGTAGCCTCCACTCTCCCAAATGATCTGACTGTGGGGGGTAAAGCGCAGCGACCAGGAAGGGACTGGGAATTGGCATACGACTAACATTGGGATGGGAGAAAATCGGAGGAAAAATGGAGGGGGAAAAAGACTAAAAAAAAAAAATAAATAAATAAACTCCGTTACTTGAACAATTTTCACTGTGCTCCTAAATTTCTTTTTGTGCTCCTAAATTTTTATTTAGATTTTTTATAATTTTTTTTGTATCTACTTTTTCTCCCCATTTTCTATTTTTCTCCCATCCCAATTTTGTATTATCCAATTCTACCCTCCCCTGTCTCGAACGTTGTTAGACCATGCCTCCCACTGGTCTGTCCTTTTTTTTCTTTTTTTTTTAGGAGCACATGTGCTCCTTGGGGAAAAGGTTAGCGTAGAGCCCTATATATGGAGACATTAACATTACGTTATCAAACATAGGGACGAAGACTGAAAAAAAAGTGTCGACAAAAAGTGTTTTATAATCTTTGTTAATTATCATAAAAATTCGGTGCCCCCGAAATACAAAAAAAGCCCCCGAAAATCAATTAAGGGGGGCAAAAAAAGCCCTGATTTTTATTTTTATTTTTTTTTAATCCACTTTCTTTTTTTAATTTCTAACCCTGGCACACAAACTAGCAGCTCAAGTTAGATAGTTAGCACACAAACTAGCAGCTCAAGGTAGATAGTTAGCACAAAAACTAGCAGCTCAAGATAGATAGTTAGCACACAAACTAGCAGCTCAAGTTAGATAGTTAGGTTCATGTCTTCTCGACCACGTGCTGCTCTGCTGTTAGTTAGAGGAAGTGTGTTTTATGACAGCTCGGGAACGCAACGGACATCTGATGGACAGATCCACCAAACGCCGCTAGCATCGGCCAGATTTCCATACCGGGCACGAGGGGGGGGGGGGGGGGGGGTGGACAGTGCATCCCTATCCTCACTATATACAACAACGAAACACCAAACAAAAGAAATTCCACCAAGAGTAATGAAGAAATTGCAGGTATATCTTATGTTAGCATAGCTAGAAGAAGAGTGGCTCGGCTGTGACAGAATGTAACCTTCCGAGTCGAGGACCCGGTGCAGGAAGGAAGGCCGCGGCTATCGCCATCGGGACGAGGACGGATAGCGCCACGTCTGCGGCCTGTAAGGCTGAGCCCGAACGTTCGAACGTTCGAACGTTCGTTCGTTACGCTGACATTCGGACTTTAATTAATAGGTTCGAACGTTCGGTGAAAAAAAAATAAAGGATGCGCACGGGGTTGAGGTGATGTGAATGCGAGGCGCTCGGCTCAACCAGTATGGTCTGCCGGGCTGCAGCGGGATACTATTTCTCAACCAGAGCTCTATTTTGATTGACAGGCGATTCTGCCAATTACGTCACACCGCTTGCACCCGCCTCTGCTGTTACCACCAATCGGCAAGCCTCAACAGACTTACCGTAGCTACCGGGGAGCCGTAGTTAGCTCCCCGCCGAGGAAGTAATCGGTAACAAGGTTTCCGTAGGTGAACCTGCAGATGAATACCATCCTTTTTCGGCCACGGAGCGCGAGCTTCATGGCGGGAGGTGGTTGCGTTGGAAACAACAGCAGGCGCACGGTGGACAGACCCGTCCACCGTCTACCTCTAACTTGTTGGGAGCCCGGCCGTTCCGAGGTAGACGGTGGACGGGTCTGTTGAGCCGAGGCGTGCGCCTCTCCTCCCGGCTCCCCTCCCCGTCGACCAAGAGTGAATACCTGTTATTGAACGTGTAACACTAACTATATAACGTTCGGTTAATGCCACAAAACGAATGCATTTGTTTATCTAGCCCCTTACGTGACTGCAAGGGCTATTGTTTATCATACTTTGATTCAGTAGCTTGTTTATTTTCTTCTGAGTGCTTTGTTTAATTACATGTTTACATGAACAGCCACCACTGTAAACAACATGTTTTTCACCAATAGACTATGCAATGCCGCCCTCCGTAGGATCTATAATAATACAATAAAAAAAAAATTATTATTAAAAAAATGAAAAAAAATTTATTAAAAAAAGATTTTATTAAAAAATTTAAAAAAAACGAACGTTCGAACGTTCGTTCGATAAACCCTGGCGAACGTTCGAACCCTAAAAACAGGGTTCGGGCTCAGCCTTAGCGGCCTGCTATTCCAGTCTTCCCATGTCGTCGAGGGCGCAGGTTAGAGGTGTATAACGTCTAGACCTAAACGCTGTGCGCTCCCGACTGTCCCTTTTCAGAATATAGGCTATGTTGTGAGTGTATTGTGTGTGTGTGCGTGTGTGTGTGTGTGTGTATATGCGCACGCGCGCCCATGTATAAAAGGTTGTTGCTTTTGACGGGCCTCTCCTGGTATTTTAAGACCTCGGAGACAATGACGAGTAAACAAGAGGAATTGTGGGATTGTCCTGCTGTGCTGAAAGGGCCTCACTTAAACTAAACAAACACCGAAACCTTTACACACACAGGAGACGTGCACACACACACACACACACACAGAGACGCACAGCTGAGGAGTAAGCCATGTCAATGTCAACATAAACCTATTCAGCGAGTGGCGGAAAGAGAGAAAAGGGGGTGGATGCTGGTCCACATCACCTCCGTGATCAGCCCATCGTGACAGCATCACTTATCTCTCCTCCACTACCTCCTCCTGCCTTTTCTTTGCTGCTCAGGGGTGACGAGGGTGTGTGTCAGGGTGTGTGTGTGTGTGTGTGTAAGTGAGAAGTCAGCAGGTCTCGTCTCCTCTTCAAACAGTCCTGATGTCTGCCTCTCCTGCTCTAACTTTAGTGACACACAAACAAGGCCTGGGCTGGTGAACCACAGCGGTCGGCTAAAAATGACTTGAAGAGGGAGGAGGGTTTTTTTAGGGTGAGCGGGACAACTGCTGGAGACAAAGTCAGCCTTTATTATGTATGTATCTAATGTTAGTAAGGGCATGTCTACTTTGTACACCCAACTGCTTTTATTACCTTTTTATTTACCTACTGTATGTCCTATTTTATAATGTTTTATGTGGCCCTTTAAAAAAGGGACGGGTGTTGCTAATTAGCTTTGGCTACAAACACTACGATACAGGCATTATCTATGTATTTGTATCCGTCCCTTTCAAATAAAATCAATCAAATCTATATAACCAGCAGGGATTTGAAGGTATACCGTTATGGATCCATGCACGACGGTATGCATTTTTGTATGTCTGGGTGCATGTCATATTCAGATTCCGATTCCTTTATTGTCATAATGTCTGGGTATGGACATTTAAATACCATCAAATACTGTTAAACCGTCTAAACTAAAAGAAAAGTATTGTGATATGATACTTGGTTCATATTGCCCGGCCCTAATGAGTCACTGAAGTGAAAATACACTCACAAATAGAATCAATATGTTATTCGAATGGCGTCAAGACAGTTCACTCCATAATATCAAACATCACGCTTGTGCGTGTGTAAAGGTTGTTGCTTTTGACGGGCCTCTTTATAGACGCTAGAGCTGTATAGGTGCTCCAAAGTGTGTGTACTCGTCGTGGAGGGTGTGGACGACAAACGGGACTTATTATCTATCTCAAACTCCGCCCTCTTTTCTTGATCCTCCAATCACAACATCCCTTGGACAACAGTCGTGGAGGATGTAGAAAAGAGGGGCGGAGTTTGAGACGGCAAAATGCGTCACGGCGGAGGCGATGGAGCGGCACGCGCGCCGCGCCAGCGCGACCAAACCGACGGGCGGCAGACAGAACGAGCGCCGGGGGTTAAGAGAGAGGTAACCAATAGCCATCGCTCAAGAGTCGAAGAGTAGAAAACAGAGACAGGAATCTGTGATCTCATCAAAGACGAGAGACTCGCTGGAGCTGATCCATCAACAATAAAGTTGGGACTCTCGATATCACACAGTGTTGTTTTTGGAGCCTTTCACACCCAAATGAGGTTTGGTCCGTTTCATAAGTTAGTGTAAACAGATAAGACGAGAGAATGTGGCCGTATCCCACAGCGATCATCGGGGCTGTTTAATGTCACGGCGGGGCTGCAGTGAGTCGTTCCCGTCAGTCACTATCAGCGGAGCGGCGCTGGCAGTGTCTCCCGTCACGCTGACGACGTCAAGAGATGTGTTGCTCCTTTGTTTAGAGCTCCGAGAAGAAGAAACCTGTTCCCCTGTTTCACAAGACGTGATCTTCGCCGCCCCGACGGTGCTCAGACACACAATGTGCAGGTGTGGAATCAGGAAGAAAAAAAAAAAAAGAAAAAAACAACAAAAGGAGATATAATTGATAAATCAATTAGATTGGTGTAAACATTTTAATTAAATTAAGTTCTAAAAAGACTTAATGAACCACGTCACTCTCGCATAATAGTTTAGGGTGAACTTCCTGTGTCCAGGGTCATTAAGACTCTTTAGGTCACACAGGGCATGACGGGACAACGGTGGCGTTTCTTTTTTTAACCCACTTAAAAAACGCCAATCACCTCTGCAAACGGCGCCGTGCACCAGTTCCCTCACGCCCGTGGTCAAAATATCCACTCCTCCTCCTTCTCCTCCTCCTCCTGGGTCAAGGGTAAGGAGGTAGGGACGGTCGGGGAGGCGAGGGGCAGAGTGGAGCGGCCAGGCCCAGGGTTGGGAGGGTTAAGTGGGCAGACAGGTTGTCTCCACATGCTGCCCGGCTGTCCTGTCTGCCTCGCCTCCCTCCCCGCTCCCAGCCCAGGGCAGATGAGATGAGTACAGTAAACAACCTGTGTTATGGTTCAGCTAGCGTCCAGCTAACGTTAGCGTGTTTACCTACCCCTCAGACCAGCAGGCGCTTCTCCATCACACACACATACATACACACACCTGACACTATCCCACTGAGAAGTCTGAAAAGGTACACAAAGTCTCCATTGTGCCCCGGAGAAATGTGAGGGAGGGAGGGTAAGGAGGGCTGCTAGAGGGGGGGGGGGTAAGGAGGGCTGCTAGGGGGGGGGGGGGGGGGGGGGGTGGTAAGGAAGGCTGCTAGAGGGGGGGGGGGGGGTGAGGGAGGAGTAAGAACTTCTCTGCTGACTAAAGTCAACACGGAGCCGTGGCTATGTGCAGCCTGTCCGCAGCTTGCTCAGTAAAGACTTAACGCAAAAATATATATAAAACCTCACGCATATAAAAGTCATCAGCTGTGGCTGGCACAGGCCCAGTCCTCCCTGTGTGTGTGTGTGTGGCATGTCTCCGTCTGGGTGTCCTGTGGCCAGTGTGTGTTAGTATAATGAGCTGTAACGATCCCCCTGCAGAGTCCTGCATTAGGACCATTCACAGCCTTCTAATGACAACAATGACCCATTAACACACGGGGAGGGCATTACAAAGCTAAGGAATGCAGGTGTGTGGGTGTATGTGTGGGTGCATGTGTGTGTGTATGTGTGTGTGTGTATATAGCCCCATGTATATCTAGGTTAAATCCACAAAGGAAGGACTTTCAAAAACAAATGTGGGAGGGACAAAAAGCTGAAGTGTCATTGGGCAATCATTAGGGTACAACGCCAAACAACCAAACAGGGGAGGAGTGGGGAGGAAAAAAATAAAAAATCATCACTCAACACTCTCATAATCCAAGCTGAGCTTCAATGGGGCTTTAGGGCTGGAGAGTTGGGCAACACTCTGTGCCAATCCCTCTGTGTAAGTCCCAGCTAAGGCAGCTAATCTGCTGCTGACTGTAAGGTTCCAGGGCTGCAGCTCTGTCCCGGTGGTGATGAGTGAAGCACTAGTAGGAAGCCACATTCCTGCTGCGGGCCGCCCGCCTCACCGGGGGGGGGGGGGGGGGCTGTGTCTGTCAGGGCCTGTCTGGTGCTGCACCGTCACACACACCATCACACACACACACACCATCACACACACACACGGCACCGCCTTATCACAGCACCGTGCACCACAACGGCCATTCATATTCAACACCACCAAGTGCGGCAGGCAAAGACCCACACGACAAAACCTGTACGCCCCGTTGTTTTTTTTTTCCCCCAACACACAGCCATCTGTTGGGACCGGTCTCGCCATACTACTACTACTACTACCACCACAATATTCCCACACAGTGTGAGCAGCTATAGTCAGCATCATAACCCGTCGCAGTCTACGCCGGGGCGCTTGTTTACCGCAAACAAACAAACAAACCCGATCGATTGACACAGGGTCGGTCGGCCTTGGTGTGTCTCTCGTATATAAAAACGTCTGCTTCCACTGTGGCGAGAAAAAGAAAAAGGCGCTGATCCAAGAGCCAAAAAAAGCCACACCTCTCTGCACATGGGAGTCCCTGCAAAGCCCTGGTAGAAAGCAAAGCAGCAACATGCAAGGAGCTCAGCTTGACACAAAGAAGGGTGCTACGTTACCGAGTCCACAATTGCCTGGCTGCACACAATGGGGCCACACACACACACACCACCGCGTTGACACGAGAGACAACAGATCCATACAGGAGTGTGTGTGTGGCGTGCGTGTGTTTGTGTGTGTACATGAGAAGTAACACAGGCTCCGGGTAGTACCGGTATTTGCCCTTAAGCCTTATACCCCTCATCAGCTAAAGCTGCCTGGTGTGTGTGTGTGTGTGTGTGTGCATTGCATACATGTGTGTGCATGTGTCTAAACGTGTGACTATGCATGCATGTGTCCGTCTATGAGTGTGTCATGTGTCCGTCTATGAGTGTGTGTGTTTGCATGCGTGTCCATGTGTGAGTGTTTGCATGCATGTGCTACTGTACGTGTGTGTATGTGTGTCTAAACGTGTGAGTATGCATGCATGTGTCAGTCTATATGTGTGTGTGTGTGTGTCCATGTGTGAGTGTTTGCATGCATGTGCTTCTGTATGCGTGTGCATGTCTCACCGTCCTGGCACTTGGCGAAAGTGCTCCATTGGCGAGGTAGGGGTTACCAAGGTTACCAAGGTTACTGAGGTTAGCGAGGTCTGGCAGCATGAGGAAGGGGTAGCCGGCGTATGGAGAAGGCTTGAACAGCCCCCCATCCTGCTGTCTCCTCAACGCTGGGGGGGGGGGGGGGGGGGAGAGAGGAGGAGAGAGTTACATCATGTGTCTGAACTCCCCTTTCTCTCTGAAAGGAAACGTTGAGTTTCCTAGTATTAAAAGGTCACCGAGACACACAGAGATATGGGGGGGGGAGGGAGGGACGGACAACACGTATTGCTGACGGGGGACAGACAGAATGATAAATTGTTGTCAGAGTCTTTACCTTCTGCAAAGAGCTCTCTCTGTCTGACATAACTCTCCAAATCTGGTCTGAGCTGCGGGCGTCTGTCTGCCTGCAGACAAATCAAACAAACGGAGAGACACGGTTAGTTACACACACTGTCTCTGTAAACACAGAGACACATCTGTGAACGAATGAAAACTTTATCCAACAGATTGTGCAGAATGGGTACAAAATACAGTACGGCTCAATACACACAATTGTTAAGGGGATGCAGACCAGAGAAAGACTTCTTTCGTCTTGTTTACATCAAGGTCCCCCGTTTTCATTCATTCATAGTGACTGAAGTAGTAGGTAAAATAAAAGTAGGGGGGAAAAGTTAGTCTTCTGATTGATTGAAAACTTTATTAACAGATTGTACAGAATGGGTACAGTACAGTTCAATACATACAATTGTTAAGGGGATGCAGACCAGAGAAAGACTTTCGTCTGGTTTACATCAGGGTGCCCCATTTTCATATACCTCGGAGTCGGACGAGCTGCTGTTGTTCTCGGACTCGTTGACCAGGGAAGACTTGACGTCGTCCAGGTCCCGTTCCGCGGACACGTTCTCGGAGATCTTCTCCTCCTGTTCCCCTTCGTCTTTGAAGGAGATCAGCTCGTCGTTGGCCCCCAGGTCGTCCCCACCTCCCCCGTTCAACTGCGGCATGTTGCTGGGACTTAGCAACTAGCTTAGCTTGTTAGCTATGTTGTTGTTGTATCGTATGGGGGGCTTTTAGATCAGCACGCTGCTACTACTAACCACCCGCACACAAACATCCAGTCCAAACCACTGGAACAATCCTCGGAAAAAGATAGTTAGCTAGAGGTATAACTCGGCAAGAGTGCCACGCATCACCGCGAAGTTCGCACAAAACGTTAATTCGCCGGTGTTTTAAGAAGAGGGGGAGAAAAACTCCGCGAACAAAAAACTCCGCGAAACTAGCCAGCCGGCTAAGCTAGCTCACTGAGATAGCGTTCAGCATTTTCTCTGCTCCCGAATTCCTGAGGTTGGGCTCCGGCAGCGGTCCTCCCGTCTCTCTCTCTCTCTCCCCAAAAACAAGAGACAAAGTGCGAATACACATCCAGGAGAGTACATCCACACGTGTTTAGTTATTTAGTTAGTAGCCACGAAATATACCAGGAGCGAACTGAAAAGGAAAACGACAACAATGAAGAGGAAAAAGCGGAGCGCGTTTACAAAAAAAAAAAAAAAGTTGACCTCCCTTCTTTCTTCCAAGTGAAAAACCCGAAGAAGCTCACTATTATACTTATTCCCCCCCGTCGTAAATCCAATTTGTACGATGTATAATAACATCCATTGATGGTGTTTTTTCTCTTTTTTTTTAAAGTGGTCGTTTCCGCATATTATAAAATCCTTGCTGATTCATAAGAAGAAGGGAAAAAAGTTGTCTTCTTGTTGCTTCTCGTCGTCTCTCTCTCTCGAGTCTCTCTGTGTGTTGGAGGCGTGGGAACGGTGCGGGGCCGCTGGGTGGCCGGGAGGAGGAGTGTAGAGTCTCTGCACCGACCCAGGATCAGTTGACTGTGTGGAGATTAAGTGTTAAGTGTCGGCTAAAACAGCGGAGCTAAACTGATCCCCGGTCAGTTGTTATGTAGTGGTCGCTCTTCTTTACCGACCCAGGATCAGTTGACTGTGTGGAGATTTATGTGTTAAGTGTCGTCTCTAACAGCGGAGCTAAACTGATCCCCGGTCAGTTGTTATGTTATGTAGTGGCCTCTCTTCTTTACCGACCCAGGATCAGTTGACTGTTTGGAGATTAAGTGTTAAGTGTCGTCTCTAACACAGCAGAGCTAAACTGATCCCGGTCAGTTGTTATGTAGTGGTCTCTCTTCTTTACCGACCCAGGATCAGTTGACTGTGTGGAGATTAAGTGTTAAGTGTCGTCTCTAACAGCGGAGCTAAACTGATCCCCGGTCAGTTGTTATGTTATGTAGTGGCCTCTCTTCTTTACCGACCCAGGATCAGTTGACTGTGTGGAGATTAAGTGTTAAGTGTCGTCTCTAACACAGCAGAGCTAAACTGATCCCCGGTCAGTTGTTATGTAGTGGTCTCTCTTCTTTACCGACCCAGGATCAGTTGACTGTGTGGAGATTTTAGTGTTAAGTGTCGTCTCTAACACAGCGGAGCTAAACTGATCCCCGGTCAGTTGTTATGTAGTGGTCTCTCTTCTTTACCGACCCAGGATCAGTTGACTGTGTGGAGATTTTAGTGTTAAGTGTCGTCTCTAACACAGCGGAGCTAAACTGATCCCGGTCAGTTGTTATGTAGTGGCCTCTCTTCTTTACCGACCCAGGATCAGTTGACTGTGTGGAGATTTTAGTGTTAAGTCACAGTGTCGTCTCTAACACAGCGGAGCTAAACTGATCCCCGGTCAGTTGTTATGTAGTGGCCTCTCTTCTTTACCGACCCAGGATCAGTTGACTGTGTGGAGATTTAAGTGTTAAGTGTCGTCTCTAACACAGCAGAGCTAAACTGATCCCCGGTCAGTTGTTATGTAGTGGTCTCTCTTCTTTACCGACCCAGGATCAGTTGACTGTGTGGAGATTTAAGTGTTAAGTGTCGTCTATAACAGCGGAGCTAAACTGATCCCCGGTCAGTTGTTATGTAGTAGTAGTGGCAACACACAAGAAGTTGATGATCCCACTTCTTTCTTCGCAGGGGGAGGAGGGAGGGAGAGAAGGAGGAGTTTGGGCTGGAAAAACTCACCCTTATTCAGGCCCTTAAAGGAGCAGCGTCACTCCATTGGAGGTTTTCCTGACCTCATGACCTGTGGGGGGGGGGGGGGGGAGGTCCTGGCCAAAGTCCCCATGCCAAATGGGCCAGATCTAATTATTTCATTTACATTTACATTTAGTCATTTAGCTGACGCTTTTATCCAAAAGCGACTTACAAGTTCTGTACGACAAGCCATCAGGAAGGGTCTGAGTAACAATGTTCATTAAAGTGTCGAGTGCTACAGTGTAGGTTAGTATATTAGGACAAGTGCATGACAGTAAGGTTAGTTAGGGTTCGATTTTTTTTATTTTTTATTTCAGATAATGATTGAAGAAGTGCATCTTTAGTCGACGGCGAAAGAGTGGTTTCGGCTGTCCTAACTGGGGTGGGCAGTTCATTCCACCATTGTGGGGCAAGGACTGAGAATAGGCGACTTCTCTTTCAGAATTGTATATCATTGGTTAATCAGACGGTTAAATAACTGTAACAGGCCAACTCTCTGTTTGTCTATACTTACCAAATCTCTGTTTCATCTGAACTTGCAATATACAGTAAGCCGAGAATGGTGCTATATATACTCGCCCGACAATAACAGAACTTTAGTAAACCTCAAAATGACATTGGTCAATAACTTGGCACCATATCACGATATTGCTTCACTCTTATTTACCACCGTACGGCCTCCCCCCCCCCCCCCCCCCCCCCCCCCCCCACACTGCATCCTCTCTCACCCACCGTGACTAAACAAAGCTCACACTACTGAACCCCCCTATTCATAACCGAAACGCCATAACAGTCACAATGATTACAGGCGGGTTTTTTTTTTACAGGCATCACATGCGACCGTCATGTGTTCTGGTTCTGGAGCAGCAGCAGCGCACAGCGAAAGGGTCAGCCAGGGGTCACGGGTTATGGAGCAGCTGGAATAACCATGGGAGGAAAACAGATGTTATGTCCATCATCACCGTAAAAAAAACGCTCCGGGTTGAACACACGGAGCGGAACCGACTGGCATGTTATAAAAACACACAACAACGCACTGTAAAAAAAAAAAAAGCCATTCCGGAAGACGTCCAGTTCGAATAGCGGATTATAACAGAGACGGCCGTGAAATCAGAGGAGGAAGAGAGAGAAAGGGGAAGAGAGAGAACGAGGGCAGGAGAAACAGAGAGACGAGGACGCGTCTGAGATTCAGAGGAAGATGAATCATTTAGCTTGACGAAATCATATACGAAGGATGAATTATTGACATGTTGACTCTGCTGTTTGGCTGGCGGGGTACACACACACACACACACACACACACACACACACACACACACACACACACACACAGACAGACAGACAGGCACACAGACACACGTGCGTGTGCACACATACGCGCTCGTGCTCTCACACACATACGTGAACGCAAAGACTCAGTGAGTCAATAGGGAGGAGAGAAACTGAAACCCTTTCCTCGAGGCACTGCTTCCAGTGCTGCTTCTTCTTCTTCTTCTTCTTCTTCTTCTTCTTCTTCTTCTTCTTCTTCTTCTTCTTCTTCTTCTTCTTCTTCTTCTTCTTCTGCATTATTATTACGTTCACGTTTTTACTTCAGGACAAGTTGAGGATGTTTGCTCAGCAGACTATACTCGAGCAAAAGAGATTTAGCTCACTGAAAAAACGGTATACAACTGCTATAGTTTACATTTAAACACACGATCACTGAAATCATCACGCGTGTCCCACAAACTATACAGTGCCCCCGCACAGAATTGATTGAGTTGCCATTGTTGTACAGATGTGATCGTCACAAGTATAGGAGTCTAAAGAAACTGTATGTAAAAGCTCTAGTTGTCAGGAGAACACGTGTGTCTGTCACACTCGTGTCTCTACTGCTCCTCACGTGAAGAAGAAAATAGCTAGGACTGTGAGTCACAGAGAGTCTGTGACTCACTCCCTCTGGATTAGCTGGTTAAATATGAGAAAAACATTAAACTCTCTCTCTTTCTGTCTCTCCCTTTCTTTGTCTACCCTCCACTTTCTCTATCTCTC